>NC_045793.1:83835743-84142762 GCF_009873245.2 Balaenoptera musculus | reverse complement strand
AAGATCAGATCAGAAATAAATGAAAAAGAAATGAAGGAAACAATAGCAAAAATCAATGAAACTAAAAGCTGGTTCTTCGAGAAGATAAACAAAATTGATAAACCATTAGCCAGACTCATCAAGAGAAAAAGGGAGAAGACTCAAATCAATAGAATTAGAAATGAAAAAGGAGAAGTAACCACTGACACTGCAGAAATACAAACGATCATGAGAGATTACTACAAGCAACTCTATGCCAATAAATGGACAACCTGGAAGAAATGGACAGATTCTTAGAAATGCACAACCTACCGAGACTGAACCAGGAAGAAATAGAAAATATGAACAGACCAATCACAAGCACTGAAATTGAAACTGTGATTAAAAACCTTCCAACAAACAAAAGCCCAGGACCAGATGGCTTCACAGGCGAATTCTATCAAACATTTAGAGAAGAGCTAACACCTATCCTTCTCAAACTCTTCCAAACTATTGCAGAGGGAGGAACACTCCCAAACTCATTCTACGAGGCCACCATCACCCTGATACCAAAACCAGACAAAGATGTCACAAAGAAAGAAAACTACAGGCCAGTATCACTGATGAACATAGATGCAAAAATCCTCAACAAAATACTAGCAAACAGAATCCAACAGCACATTAAAAGGATCATACACCATGATCAAGTGGGGTTTATCCCAGGAATGCAAGGATTCTTCAGTATACGCAAATCAATCAACGTGATACATCATATTAACAAATTGAAGGAGAAAAACCATTTGATCATCTCAATAGATGCAGAGAAAGCGTTAGACAAAATTCAACACCCATTTATGATAAAAGCCCTGCAGAAAGTAGGCATAGAGGGAACTTTCCTCAACATAATAAAGGCTATATATGACAAACCCACAGCCAACATTGTCCTCAATGGTGAAAAACTGAAACCATTTCTACTAAGATCAGGAACAAGACAAGGTTGCCCACTCTCACCACTATTATTCAACATAGTTTTGGAAGTGTTAGCCACAGCAATCAGAGAAGAAAAAGAAATAAAAGGAATCCAAATCGGAAAAGAAGAAGTCAAGCTGTCACTGTTTGCAGATGACATGATACTATACATAGAGAATCCTAAAACTGCTACCAGAGAACTACTAGAGCTAATTAATGAATTTGGTAAAGTAGCAGGATACAAAATTAATGCACAGAAATCTCTTGCATTCCTATATACTAATGATGAAAAATCTGAAAGTGAAATTAAGAAAACACTCCCATTTACCATTGCATCAAAAAGAATAAAATATCTAGGAATAAACCTACCTAAGGAGACAAAAGACCTGTATGCAGAAAATTATAGGACACTGATGAAAGAAATTAAAGATGATACAAGTAGATGGAGAGATATACCATGTTCTTGGATTGGAAGAATCAACATTGTGAAAATGACTCTACTACCCAAAGCAATCTACAGATTGAATGTAATCCCTATCAAACTACCACTGGCATTTTTCACAGAATTAGAACAAAAAATTTCACAATGTGTATGGAGACACAAAAGACCCCGAAGAGCGAAAGCAATTTTGAGAACGGAAAATGGAGCTGGAGGAATCAGGCTCCCTGACTTCAGACTATATTACAAAGCTACAGTAATCAAGACAGTTTGGTACTGGCACAAAAACAGAAATATAGATCAATGGAACAGGATAGAAAGCCCAGAGATAAACCCACGCACATATGGTCACCTTATCTTTGATAAAGGAGGCAAGCATATACAGTGGAGAAAAGACAGCCTCTTCAATAAGTAGTGCTGGGAAAATTGGACAGGTACATGTAAAAGTATGAAATTAGAACACTCCCTGACACCATACACAAAAATAAACTCCAAATGGATTAAAGACCTAAGTGTAAAGCCAGACACTATCAAACTCTTAGAGGAAAACATAGGCAGAACACTCTATGACATACATCACAGCAAGATCCTTTTTGACCCACCTCCTAGAGAAATGGAAATAAAAACACAAATAATCAAATGGGACCTAATGAAACTTAAAAGCTTTTGCACAGCAAAGGAAACCATAAATAAGACCAAAAGACAACCCTCAGAATGGGAGAAAATATTTGCAAATGAAGCAACTGACAAAGGATTAATCTCCAAGATTTACAAGCAGCTCATGCAGCTCAATAACAAAAAAACAAACAACCCAATCCAAAAATGGGCAGAAGACCTAAATAGACATTTCTCCAAAGAAGATATACAGATGGCCAACAGACACATGAAAGAATGCTCAACATCATTAATCATTAGAGAAATGCAAATCAAAACTACAATGAGGTATCATCTCACACCAGTCAGAATGGCCATCATCAAAAAATCTACAAACAATAAATGCTGGAGAGGGTGTGGAGAAAAGGGAACCCTCTTGCACTGTTGGTGGGAATGTAAATTGATACAGCCACTGTGGAGAACAGTATGGAGGTTCCTTAAAAAAACTAAAAATAGAACTACCATACAACCCAGCAATCCCACTACTGGGCATATACCCTGAGAAAACCATAATTCAAAAAGAGTCATGTACCAAAATATTCATTGCAGCTCTATTTACAATAGCCAGGACATGGAAGCAACCTAAGGTCCATCATCGGATGAATGGATAAAGAAATGTGGCACATATATACAATGAATATTACTCAGCCATAAAAAGAAATGAATGGAGGTATTTGTAATGAGGTGGATGGAGTTAGAGTCTGTCATACAGAGTGAAGTAAGTCAGAAAGAGAAAACAAATACAGTATGCTAAACACATATATATGGCAATCTAAGGGAAAAAAGGTCATGAAGAACCTAGTGGCAAGATGGGAATAAAAGATACAGACCTACTAACGAATGGACTTGAGGATATGGGGAGGGGGAGGGGTGAGATGTGACAGGGTGAGAGAGTGTCATGGACATATATACACTACCAAATGTAAAATAGATAGCTAGTGGGAAGCAGGCACATAGCACAGGGAGATCAGCTCGGTGCTTTGTGACCGCCTGGTGGGGTGGGATGGGGAGGGTGGGAGGAAGGGAGATGCGGGAGGGAGGAGATATGGGAACGTGTGTATATGTGTAGCTGATTCACTTTGTTATAAAGCAGAAACTAACACACCATTGTGAAGCAATTATATTTCAATAAAGATGTTTAAAAAAAAAAATGTGTGATTTTCCCTCAAGAATAATTACAACTAGTTATATGCCATGATCAAGTATTATCACAAAATTTCATATTTGTAATGATTTCTTCTAATTCATAGTTTTACTTTTTTATCTGTTTCAGATGGTCTATAACTATATAATTTCTTTCCTCTCCATTCATTAATATACTTCTAGATTGACAACTCACACTCAAATATAATGAAATAACAGTAGCTGGGAGGGTGATGTCTGCTGCCGCAGCACATGAGCATGCCTGTGAGCGGCATGCATGCCGAGCGCCTGGGTGTCTATTCCGTCCTAGTAATTATCCCCACATCACCTGTCTCCAGGCCCATCTGTGACTATTCACAACTCTGTCAAAGACGGCTTGGTTTTCACTGTTACAAAAACAAAAAAAAAAACCCTCACCTTGGAAAATATTTTTATTTTTTCATGGTCTATAGTTCTTACGTTATTATCAAAAGCCTATGTGAGTATTATCTTGGTCCAAAAAAAAGTTGTAGCTACGATGTGTACCTATGAAAATCTAGAATTCCCACATGACCTAATAAGAATCTAAGCACGGTTGTTTAAATATTCCTATCCTGGCCTGAGAGGGCAGGGAGCGCAGCTGTGGGGACCAAGCAGCGGGGGGCGAGCCCGGAGACCCCGGCCCTGGGAGCCTTCACACAGCCTCTGCGCAGATACTGCTGTGAGCAGGCGCTGGCTGACCTGGCTGGATGTGCGCGTGATGGGCAGGGGCTGAGCGCGCCCTCGGGAGGTGTGTGTCCCGCACATCCACCTGTGTGGAGCCCACAGCAGCTGGGATCCTTGGCACCGCTGGTTTCTCCACGCTGTGCCAGGGATTGGAGGATGTAGCCGGCTCTCCAGAAAGCCCCAGTCGGCTGTGTGTCCAAGAAGGTCTCCTACACCTCCGTCTCCTTTCAGAGCCACTTCTGAGGCTGCTTGAGAAAAATGATGTGACAGTTCCTATCAAACAGGATATTGGGGAAAAATAACATCCGGAAAGAAGGTGGCCGTTTTTGCGAAATCGACATTCTCAAACTCCAGAAGGGCAGCCAAGACCCTAATTTACCCGAAAGCTGCCAATAATAAGAAAGGAAAGAAATTTAAACCGAGGGGCGTCTTGTCTCCCGATATGATCAGTCCTCCCCTCGGAGACTTCTGCCACACCATTCACATGGTCAAGGATGGCCAGCACGATGTCTTTGGAGACATTTCCTTTCTTCAGGGGAACTCTGATCTTCTACCTGGAAACCAGGAGAAAGCATGCATGGGCCAGTTCCCTGGCTGTATGGAGTTCAGGGTCAGCAGCACCACCGACTTCATGTTCACAGAAACGCTCACCCTGGTGCTCAAAAACACCATCTCCCTCCCGACGATTGGAGGGTCCCAAGCACTCATGTTGCCCTTATTGTCAACGGTGACATTCAATTCCAAACAGGAGTCCTTTGGTCCGGGAAAGCTGCCCTGGCTTAGCTGTGAGCGGGTCATGGAGGAGAACAGTATGGCCTATCAGGGGGACGTTTCATGGGGGCTCTGGTGGGTCCGCATCCCAATCCCGCCACTCCTCCAGCCTCTCCAAACTGTACCCCTACTGGGCAGCCAAGAATATGTTTGACCATCCCGCCTGGTGTGAGCTCGTCAAGGAAAAGACTGAAAATCAGAGGAGTCTGTCTCTGATCTCACTGGGTTCCCTCCTCTTCCTGCAGCTCGATCTTGCACCTTCATTTCTGGATGCAGCGCTGAAGGTCATGGATAAAAATAAGTTAACAGTACACCTCTGGCTCTTTTCCTTTGGGGTAAAAGGTTTCAAAAAAACAAAACAAAACTAACCACAGTCAAAGAGAAAGATTCACTGACTATATTTGCCATTACATGATGGGTTTTCTAGAATAACATTCCAACAAAATATTTTGTACCTGTTAACGCCCTGTTTGCAAAAACAGTTAAAAAAGAAAAAACAAAAAACAACTGTCCTGTCAAAGAGAGGAAGAGAGTCAGAACCCATTTTTGGCAGGCATTGCTGATGTACAGCTCACATTTTTTTGTTTCCAGACAGGTCAGAAATCTGGCTTGGGCAGGATTGGCACTATCTAGCTATGAAGGGCTGTGTCAGTCACATTAAGGACCTTTACAGTACTTCGGCATTTTCTGAGCAAGAGGAAGTCAAAATTTGTTTAACACCTAAGCCTTTTTTCTATATTATATAGAATTATATTATATTATATTATATATAATTAATATAATATAATTATGTTATAGTATATTATATTTCTATTTTTCTATATTATATTGTTTGAGTTCACCATAGCAAATTCTCCATTGTTAAAACTTTTCTCTGTTTTCACATTTGAACTTGATGGGTTTCGGATATTTGCTTGTAGCTCTTATATATCCCTATATATTATATCTATATCCTGAAATTTTGACTGTCAGCAACATGTTGGTAAGACACAAGCAAAGTATCACTGTAAGTTATTTTAAAGTTAAAATATATTTTTATGTGCCTTTGGCTTTTTATTGAAGAGTCTACATTTTAGAGATACTACATCAAATGTGGTCATTTGACTCTTTTCATTGGCGTTCCATTGTAAGCTGTGTATGTTTGGAAAAGTGTCTTCATACTTAGCTTTATTTTTTTTTTCTTCAGCTGTTATCACACTTTTCACAGCAGCCATAAATGGATTGTAAAGTGTAAAGGCACAGGTTACTCACAATGCTTCTGCAGAGACTTTGGGCTACACCACATGTTATTTGGAAATATGGATATTTTAGGACAGCACATGCTTGCATTACAAGCATACTTTATACAACACAATAGAGTAAATGTTAAATTAATCAGTCAATAAATAAATATCATACTCTGAGAGAACTCAGTATGTCTGAGAAAAGAGAATATTTGTTAGAATTTGAGAACTGATCAAGTTTTTTGTTTAATTTTTTATTTGTTTGGAAGGGGTTATGTTTTTACTTTTAAAGATATTAATTGGAGTATCGGAAAACATAAACATAATATTGAATCCTGTGCTAGTCCTGCTCTGATAGGTGACACTTAATATAAATTTTATTCTTAGAGGCTTTAACCTATCTCTCTAAGGGATGAAAGGGGGTGGGTTAGGTGTAACTGATTTACTTGGAGAAGCAATATGGAGAGGATTGGAGAAGAGAAGTTAGATTTGCAGCTAAAGTATGTAAACAATAAACTCCTATTTATATAACAATGTTAAAGGAATTTATGATCAACTGTGAGTCAGCTTTTCTCATGATGTCAACAAAACAGAGTCCTTAGTGTCTGTTTGGATGCCTTAAATGATGGGAAAATGACTGGTCACATTTTAGAAAAAGTTAATAATTTGAGAGTCTTCCATGTGTTGAGGTGAACCTGCCTCCCCATCAATTACACCCTGAACTCAGTTGAAATTGGAAGTGGAGGAGGATGTCCTTCCTTAAACAGAATGGCTGCTAACGTGAGCTTGATGAAATTTTGACAAGGTGTGACATGGGTCAAAGCATGAAATTACCTGGATAGAGATCTTAATTATTATTATTCCAACCTACACCATCTCTATGAAGACCCGGTAACTCCTTCTGAATATTCTCAGATCCAATATAAGTCTTTTTTTTTATTTAATTACTTTGCGTTGGCAGGAGTACATAGAAAGCAAAAACTGAGGCAGATTCCTCCCTTTGACCTTACTAATACAAATTTTACAATTTGTATGGAAACACTAAAGATCTTGAATAACCAAAGCAATCTTGAGAAAGAAAACTGGAGCTGGAGGAATCAGGCTCCCTGACTTCAGACTATACTACAAAGCTACAGTAATCAAAACTGTATGGTACTGGCACCAAAACAGAAATATAGATCAACGGAACAGGATAGAAAGTCCAGAGATAAACCCACTCACCTATGGTCACCTAATCTATGACAAAGGAGGCAAGGATATACAATGGAGAAAAGACAGTCTCTTCAATAAGTGGTGTTGGGAAAACTGGACAGCTACATGTAAACAAATGAAATTAGAACACTCCCTAATACCATACAAAAAAATAAACTCAAAATGGATTAAAGACCTAAATGTAAAGCCAGAAACTATAAAACTCTTAGAGGAAAACATAGGCAGAACACTCTTTGACATAAATCGCAGCAATATCTTTTTTGATCCACCTCCTAGAATAGTGAAAATAAAAACAAAAATAAACAAATGGGACCTAATTGAACTTAAAAACTTTTGCGCAACAAAGGAAACCATAAACAAAATGAAAAGACAACCTTCAGAAAGGGAAAATATTTGCAAATGAAGCAACCAACCAGGGATTAATCTCTAAAATATACAAACAGCTCATGCAGCTCAATTAAAAAAAAAAACAACCAACAACCCAATCAAAAAATGGGCAGAAGATCTAAATAGACATTTCTCCAAAGAAGACATACAGATGGCTAAAACATACATGAAAAGACACTCAACATCACTAATAATTAGAGAAATGCAAATCAAAACTACAATGAGGTATCACCTCACACCTGTCAGATTGGCCACCATCAAAAAATCTACAAACAATAAATGTTAGAGAGGGTGTGGAGAAAAGGGAACCCTCCTACACTGTTGGTGGGAATGTAAATTGGTGCAGCCACTATGCAGAACAGTATGGAGGTTCCTTAAAAAACTAAAAATAAAAAAAATTAAAAAATAAAAAACTAAAAATAGAGCTACCATATGATCCAGCAATCCCACTCCTGGGCATATATCTGTAGAAAACCATAATTCAAAAAGATACATGCACCCCAGTGTTCACTGCAGCACTGTTTACAATAGCTTGGACATGGAAGCAACCTAAATGTCCATCAACAGAGGAATGGATAAAGATGATATGGTACAGATATACAATTGAATATTACTCACCCATAAAAAGAATGAAATAATGCCATTTGCAGAAACATGGATGGACCTAGAGATTGTCATACTGAGTGAAGTAAGTCAGACAGAGAAAGACAAATATCATATGATATCACTTATATGTGGAATCTGTAAAAAGGGTACAATGAACTTATCTACAAAACAGAAATAGAGTCACAGACGTAGAAAACAAACTTATGGTTACCAGGGGGTAAGGGGGGGGGGGGGGGAAGGGATAAATTGGGAAATTGGTATTGACATATACACGCTACTATATATAAAACAGATAACTAATAAGGACCTACTGTATAGCACAGGGAACTCTACCCAATACTCTGTAATGGCCTATACGGAAAAAGAATATAAAAAAGATTGGATATATGTATATGTATAACTAATTCACTTTGCTGTACACCTGCAACTAACACAACATTGTAAATCAACTATGCCCCAATAAAAATTAAAAAAAAAAAAAAAAACTTTCCAAAACCTGTTCTTCTTTTTTTTCTTTTTTTTCTTCTTTGTTCTTCTTTTTTTTTCTTTTTTTTTTTTCTTTTGGCTGCACCCTGCACAGCATGCAGGATCTTAGTTCTGCAACCACGGATAGAACCCATGCCCCCGGCAGTGGAAGCGTGGGGTCCTAACCACTGGACCACCAGGAAATTCCTTATACTCTAATTTTTAAACCAAAAATTCAGTGATTATGTTCTCTTTTTAAAAGTACATTCTAAACACAGGCCTCAGTTTAAAGGATTTTTTTTTCTCTTAGTGAGTGCCATCTACTGGTATATTATTGTAAGTACAACTAAGTAAACTAGAATTGGGTCACAATTATTTTGCTGTTATCTCAATTATTATATACACATAAATGTTCCTGAAAATTATAGTATTTTAATTTTAAATGTTAATAGTAGTAATATGGGTTTAAAATACAATTATCTAAGAGAAAATAGTAATTGACTATTAATAGACTGTCCTGGCTGCTGTTTCAGATTTTTATATTCTTTGTATGTCTACAGTACTCAGAGAAAAGTAAATAATAAAGCTTTGAAGAAATTATATTAAAAGTAAAATATATTTCTATCTTTTTTGAATTCTCTTTTGAGATATTAATGTGAGATATTAATTAATTTATTCATTCAAAATTTTTTGTTGAGAACTTACCAAGTACCAGGCACTGTGTCTGGGAATAAAAAAACACTCATATACCTACCCTACAGGTATTATACCTGACTGAAATGTGTGGCTTTTTTGGTTTGTTATGTTTTATGTATTTCAGTCCCATGTTTTTTTCAGTCTTTATCTTAGTTAGATAATAATAGATAACTACTGGAGCCTCAAGTAATAGACATTCAAATATATGATAATGCAATGTCTACCTTATATCATCTCAGTAAATATCTTGTACTTGCAAAAGATTTTTTTTTCCATAATATAACCCTTCACCACATTCCTAAAAAGTAGTTGGTACTTTGCCTAGAGATTTTAGAGCCAGGAGCTTAGAGTTAATAAGTATACAATATATGAGGCAGAGATGGAGGGGAATTGATCTCTTAAGTGGAAATTATATTCCATTAGTTATCTTTCTCATTAAAATACTGGAAATTAGGAAAAAACAATGCTGGAAAGGCTGTGCATTTTGAACAGGCTTTCTAATATAAGAAAACATGCTTTTACTGTTCCCTTCTTTCAACCTCTCTGCTGTCTCCTCCTGAGCCTCAGGATAAAAAGCTAAATATCTGAGTACAGGACACAACCCTTTTGTGTTTGAGATCTTGTTTATTTTAGTGGCTTTATCTCCACCACTCTCCTTACTCTAACTCTGTAAACCAACCATAGTAAAATGATTGCAGATATACGTGTTAGCATACGGTATTTGTTTTTCTTTCTGACTTACAAAGCGGAAGCTAAGACACCATTGTAAAGCAGTTATACTCCGATACAGATGTTAAAAAAAAAATGTTTGCATATCTAAAATTACACCATGTTCTTACTCCTTAATCTTCTACATTCTATTTTCTACCCTACTTTACCAAACTAAACTTCTCCTTGTCATTCAGACCACTTATGTGGAATTGTATCTTGTCCATTATCCCCACCATAACCATCCCAAGCCTGGGTTTGTACCTGTTCTGTGTTTTCCCACAGACTCTGTGTAAACTCCTATAATAACACGTATTCCTTCTCCCCTGCTCTGCACCTCTAAGACACCTCCCCACCCACCCCACCCCGCCTTCTCTGATTTGCTAGAAACTCAGCATTTGCTTATATATCATTTTAACCTGCTTGTTTAGCCTAATTTCTGACATAGTCTATGCACTCAAAAATTATTTGTTGCATGAATGAACGGCATTTGAGACTTAATGTTCACTTTAAACAATTATTTTGAATTTTATTTACTTTTGTTTTCAGAGTTCGTTATCTAGCCAAGGAAAATATAACCCAGGACTCTGAGACCCACACAGTCTCTTTTCTACAGCCCAAAGGTGCCATCTTTGAACCCTCACTATCAGTTGGAACCGAGAGTGACACTTTCACTATTCTCAATCTGGCTGTAGCAGTGAGTAGACAAACAGCGAAATTACTGGTTTTGAAATACTCTAGTATCCTCTGTAATTAATCTCATGATTAGAACTATCATTAGATATTATTTGTTTTGTCATTTTTACAAAAATATGTTCTTATGGCATTATTTTGAATTATGGCCCTTTGGGAAGATGACAAAATCATGTAATAATCAACTGAATTAGAAGACCACTTAAAGTGTATCATTTTTAAAAAGTAGGATATAACTTTGAAATCTTCTTCCTGTGGCTCACACCGAGACAGAGAAAAGTAATCATTCAGAGATGAAGAAACATTACACTTTTAGTCCTGGAAAGATTTTGCAGTAATTTTAAAGAGACAGTTGAAAGTTGTTTTATTAAACTTAATTGTACTATTTATCCATTTCTTCTTAAAAATCTAATACGGCTATTGGTGTCTGAAACAGTGATTTTTTTTTTTTTTTTCATAGGCTGTGCCCCATCTCTATCCAAGCGCATTTGTTCAAACAATAGTCAATATCTTTATCAAAAAATCAAACTCTTCTATGTTTCAAAAGAGAACTTTGAAAGAACTATTATGGGGCTATAAGGACCCATTCTTGAGTTTGGTTCCATACCCTATTACCACTACAGTTGGTGTGTTTTACCCTGTGAGTACCAAATATGAATGTCAATATTGTTTAACTTTAATTGGATAAATATAATGACATTGGTAATTCACAATTTTATCATTTAGTGTGTTAACCCTATTTCTGATCTGGGAATACATATTCTAAGTTTTTTAAGTCTCTATCTCACATGGATTTAGCTTTCCTGGTTGGGAAAATTTACTTATCTGCATTTAACAATTAAAATTTTTTTAACAATTTAATTTAAAATTAAGAAACTGACATTTAATCAAGTTTCCACTCTTTGATAAATATACAACTGTCTAAAATTAGATTGTAAGCTGCAGCGTAAGGCTTTGAACACTGTTTTTGGTTTTGATTTCCTGTCTAAAAAAATCAAGTTTAATGCCACTTTTTTATTTATTTATGTTAAATATATTCATCATGTCATTCTTCCTTCTCTAGACATCCTACAAGTTTGTTGTAATGAATATTTAAAACCTAGCCAAAATTGCACACAATGAGACTGATACACCAGCAATGTCATATTTTCATAGAATTAGTTGAAAAGAATTTCTCTAATCTACAAAAGTTATGAAATGGCAGTTTGGAGATTAAGAAAAATGTGAACTTGGTGATGTACTTAGTTATACCTTAATGTTTCAAGTTATAAATAGGATAATCTGACTAGTGAATTGAAATTTGGACCATGATTTCACTTGGCACTGTATGTGACGTTAGTTATATTCTCCAGTTCACTGTTGTTATTTTACTGTAGATGGTTTTTTAGGATTGCAAGGTTATATATCAATTAAGAAAGCATTAAGGGATAATAAATTCAGTTACTAGTATTTAACTAAATACTCTGATTTCTTTCCTTGGCTAATTCTGTTTTTAATTCTGTGTACCTAATCCTTAGTAACCACTTATTAGAAATAATAACGTTGAGAAAACTTCTAGAAATCTCTCACAGTTCTCATAGGTTTTGTTCACTATCCCCTCACCTCAATATAATAGGAGTAGTGATCAAAATGGACTTTCTGGCTTAATTACGGCAAAGAGTGCTAGAGTTGGATCACATCAGCTTCTTATATTTGTTTTCTTCCTTTGCTCAGCATCTAGCACTTATTTCTAGGCACCTTTTCTATTCTGTCTTTTTAAAATGTTAAAGACCAATAATTTTTAAACTTTATTGCATATATATTTCAAATCACATAAAATAATTATAAACAACCAGTGTTTGAGAAGTGCAAAGGTGAGTTAATTACATATTTTATAACTTGGAAAATATGGCTTGTTCTAGAAGGAATTTTTTCTTGTATGCATCTTTTCAGTACCACAATACTGCAGATGGAGTTTATAAAGTGTTCAATGGAAAAGATGACATAAGCAAAGTTGCCATAATTGACACATATAAAGGCAAAAAGTAAGTATCCAGGCAAAGTGTGTATGTGTATGTGTGTGTGTGTGTCACTAGGATACTCTAAGGCAGGCAAGAAACTTATTTAACAACTGGTAAGGCACAGGCACCAACCTATGGAACAGACCTGCCTGTATCTCAGCCCTAGAAACTCCTGTTCTGCCAGGCGTTAACCCTTTAGCTGTGACGACTGGTCATACTAGTGCATAGGTGCTGAGTATCAGCCCCACTTGAGGGTTGACCTTTATGCACAGGGTCTCTTACATAAAGAAATCTAAAGGGACTACTTCCATCTCTGCTGCATAACCAGCACTATCAAGCACCCGTACAATTACATAACCACAAATGAAAAGGAAGAAAATCAACATATCAACTTGGTGTCTAGCAGGTTGAAAAGTATATATTACTGGGTGTTTTTTTTTTTTTTTTTTTACTGAGCATGGAATATAAAAATTGCTCATTCCAGTAACGTGACTAAATGTGCCATGAGGTGGAAGCTCAATGTATCCATGCCAACGCTTTCATGACCTTCCCTTTCAAAATTTTCTTGAAATAATTTTCTATATTAATAACTCAGCTTTTTGAAACCTTGATTAATGCAAAAATGGAATTTGTATTTCAAGTTCTAAAATTGACATATTAAACTTGAAGATAAAGAGCATGCCTCCTGTGAAATAGTAGTAAAATGAGATATGTTCACATAGCCATGATTTCCTATTTTTCCCTAGCTCCTTCCTGTTTATCCAGAGTATACCTAATTCATCATATGTCTAAAATAGGAAGAACCCCAATAAATATCAAGGGAGAAAATCTTTTCTCCTTAAAGTTAAAATGAGTTTTAGATCAGTGATTTCCTGAGAAAGAATAAAGTAATCAAAATCAAGAGATGAAATATTTTGATTAAGTAACCCTTGCCTCACACTGAGTTCCAACTAAAAATTGCTTAAAACAGTTAAACGCTCACTCGTGTAGTCCTTTTTCTTCCACAGAGTCCACAGTCACATATTTTTTATAGAAAAGTCCAATGGAGGAAAACAAACACTTCTAAATGCTCACTTCAGGGGAATCACATCTCTGTATTGAGGAAAATGAGCATTTCTTCTATTTCAGTATTACAGAGAGGTTTTGAGGAGAGTTTAAGATTATGACAAGGTTAATTTAACTGATCATGGCAAGACTGAGCATGATTAATCGCTTATTCTGTTTAAAAAAGAAACAATAGCTTGCCTTGACATCTTATTGGATGGTATGTTAGGAGTGTGAAAAACCCATTTTCCATCACCAAAAAGTGGCTGAGTGTGCAGAGAAACTATCACTACTGTTGTTTTTATTGCTTCCAGATATATATATATTGAATATCTATATATCTATATATCTATATATATAGATATATATCTTTTGTAGATGCCAGAGTATAAATTAATAAACTCTGTCCTACTTAAATGCCAGTTCATGCAAGAGTTAAAAGAGAAGGAAAAGTATAAATTATCTATGTTTCCAATCTCTATTGATCCAACATCTGCTTCTCTTTCTTTCCTCCTCCACACTCCCCTCTTCTCCCTCATACTGAGTTTACATCTTCCTCCTATTCAGTTTGAATGCAACATACTATGAAATAATCCCATTGGAAATAAAAACTTTCCCCTAAAAGATCTAAGTGTCTGATAAATGTTTCTCAATTTTCTTTTTTGCAGAACTGTTTCTGTTCCATGTTGTTTCTAACTAACAACATTTGGCAGTTTTTATTTTATAATCTGATCACTTAATGGTTTCAGGCACTTCATTTAACTCAACAAAATGGAAACTTCAAACAAAACATGGATCAAATGATTTAGAACACTTCTTAAACTTAGCTTGTCACATGTAGTCTAATCAATATTTATTATTTTAGCAGAAGTACTGAATCATAATAGACAAAGTGATGTGAGAAAGGTGCCCTTGAAATAAGAATATCATTTTCTTTTTTTTTTTATTCCTAAGGCGTCTCTCCTATTGGCCAAGTTATTGTGACATGATTAATGGTACAGGTAAGGGCATATGTTTTGTGGTAATAATCACAGTGAAACCAACTCCTTTCTCCCACAAATCCACCTCCATACCTACAATGTTCTGGGGGTTGAGCGTATGCATTTGCCTATCTTTGTATCCCTGCAACATAATTCAGAGTCTCTGTTCTTATGTAGGCTTAGTAAATGTCTCTCTAATGTGATGGAATTTCTCAAGATTAACCATCGAGGATGAGCCTTTACTGCATTTCTGGGGAAACGTTTGCTTTGTACAAACTTAATGAACTCCTTCCTGACCACAGAAGTAAAGGGTTAGAAAACCTTAGAGTAGTGGTTACTGTTCACATCTTTTGTAAATACTATAAAGATAATAATTTAAAATTAAAAGAATTAAAATATCAGGATAATTACAAAAGGTAAGACATACCTCCAAAGATTTCAGGCTGAGTTAGAATCAGTGAACTTGTAAGCAGAGCCATCTATCTTGAAGAAGATGGTCAGAAAGAGAGAGAAAAGAACAACAGCAACAAAAACAAGGTTACATGTGTACTAACCATGAAAAATGTATGCAAAAATGAACATTCGGAATTAGAGTTAGGAAGAAAGAACGTACTATGTACTTAGATTTAAGCGTGGTTAGATCCAGCTTATTATTCTTCTTGAAGTAAAGCAAAGTATATATATGCCTATTAGTTTAAGAATTAAGATTGTAAAAAGCAATGGGAATTGAATACCAGGAGGTGAACTCTCAGCTACTAAAAAGCAGAAGCAGAGCATAATGCTTGCAAAGCTAGTTAGGCAATACTTCATAGGAAAGTAATATAATGAAAATGAAAAATGTTGAATACAAAGTTATGTAAAAGGTAGGGAATAAAAAGCAAACATGGGGAATGTTTACTTTACCAAAGGTATTACTGAGTTTTGCATGTTTATTTAATTTTTTAATACTCTCGTAGAAAAAACAGCAAAACCACTGTTGAGTTTGCTTTGTAGTGCTTTGAGTCATGGAATTGGGTGAAGAAATTCCTTTCTAAGTAGTTCATTTCTGCCAATAAATTGTCAAGTGTCCCAATACCACTAACTCTAGTAATTTCATAACCATAAACTTCATACTGTATCCTTAGATACAGAGAGAAATATATTGTGCTTCTCCTAAGTAGTAAAGGAGTCTTTATGGCTTTAAGAAAAAAAATAAATAAACACTTTTGTCCAAAACTAAAAGGCAAAGAAGTTTTAAAAAACAAGGTAGAGGATTTATTAATGACAATAACATAACTACATGAGTATCAGGCATGAAGTTAAAAGTATCTAAGAAGAAAATAGATGTAAAACAAACTAGGAGCAGAGGTAGACTGAACAGGCCAGAGGACTCTGATGGCATCCCTGTGAGAGAGATTTTTGGTTATGGCACTAGGGAAAAGAGACTAATGAAATGGAAAATGTTCCAAGGAGTGTTAACCATGATTTAGAAGTACTTCCTCTCCCTTCTTCAACAGACTTAAAGAGACAGAAAAGGAAAATACTGATTTACATTTGAATGCATTTTAAAAAGAGCCCTGCTAATATCAGCTATCTTATGATCATGACCCATGGTAATTGCTGGTGTCATTAAGACATAATCTTCGATGATATTTCAAATGACTTTTTAAAAGCTTTTCAATGTATTCTTTTCTTTTATGGCTAAGGTGTTGGGAAGGCAGTTGTAGGCAATGCCCATTCAGGGACCTATTTGGGGAGTTTAAGCTAATCTTTAATATCTCATTCTCTCAATGCCAGTTCACTGTGATCATCTGTTGTATTTCCCTTATCACAAGAGTATAAGTGAAATGTAATAAGATCACAAGGTTAGTGCAGTTACCAGAAAAAGAGTGTGGTATTCATAATTGAAGGATGGTTCTTACTGTTTTGAACAAACACATTCAGTGGTGGCTCATTTTGGTAATATTGATTTGTGGAGCAAATGGAGGAATTATCTAACTATTTCTTCTTATATCCAGCGTGTGCATGGATCATAACCATAGTAGAGATTCAATAAACTCAACAAATGCCCTTTTTAGTTTGATGTGTATATTTTTCCAACCATTTTCAGGAAATTCTATTTAGTGAGAGAACTTCAATAAATGATTTAAAAAATATTAATCAGCCATTAGGGCAGATGAATGAATCACTATTAAAAGTAAGAAGAACATTTACCAAACAGGAGTTCTAAATGAACCTCATGGTAAGAAAAGTGTTACTCTACAGATAGGGTGGGGATTTCAAAAAACAAACACAATCACAGTTTTAACAACATGTGGTTTTGCCATTGTTTTTTTAAACTTTCATTTATTTTTAAGGAGTAGGAAAATTTAACATGAATGGATACCAGTGAATGTGTATAGTATATAGACTTGTTGAATACGGTAGCTACTAGCCATGTGTCACAATTAAGCACTTGAAATGTGGCTAGTAAAATTTGAAATAGGCTGTAAGTACACACTGGATTTTGAGATTTGTTAGTTTTTATATTGATTACATGTTAAAATGATATTTTGGATATGGTGGGTTAGATAAAATATACCTGATACTTATTTTATTTTTAAAATGTGGCTACTGGAGAATTTTAATGTTATATATACAGTTTGTATTCTATTTCTCTTAACTATGCTGGAATTGAGATTTCTAGATTTTCCTAGGACACATATTTCACCTAATCCCTTGCCACTTGCTTGATTTTTAAACAGATGCAGCCTCATTTCCACCTTTCATTGAGAAGACCCGGGTATTGCAATTCTTTTCCTCTGACGTTTGCAGGTAAGACAAAGAAACTGATATATTTCTATATATCAGAACTCTTTCTCCAAGTGAAAAAACATAGGCATAGAAGATCATACTTGATAATCATATTATTTGAGAAAAATAAAATACATTTAGGCAAGTTTTTCTTGATGTATTAAGAATAAATAAATATGGAATTCATAATATGTTTATTAAGTCTTTAAAAAATTGAAGGTTGTAGAAGGATACTTTGCATAATGAAAATCATTTTCTCCTTTTTCATTTCTAAGCAAGAACATTTCTTTTCTTTTACTAAACTAGTAAAACGGTGGGGCGTGGCTCCACCTGAGCAACCTCATTCTCAGTGTGCTCACAGAGTCCTCACAGACGTCAATGGACAGATGACAGAATATCAATAAGGCAACAGAGATCTTAAATGACACAATAGAACAGTTAGACTTAATTGATATTTTCAGAACATTACACCCCAAATAACCAGACTACACATTCTTTTCAAGTGCACATGGAATATTCTCTAGGATAGACCACATACTAAGACACAAAATAAGCCTCAACAAATTTAAGAGGTTAGAAATTATTTCAGACATCTTTTCTGACCACAATGGCATGAAACTAGAAATCAATCACAGAAAGAGAAATGAGAAAATAATGATTACATGGAGACTAAACAACATGCTACTAAAAAACCAATGGGTCAACAATGAAATCAAAGAGGAAATTAAAAATACCTTGAGACAAATGACAATGAAAATACAACCATATAAAATCTATGGGACGCAGAAAATGCAGTCATAAGAGGGAAGTTTATAGCAATATAAGTCTTCCTCAGAAAACAAGAGAAATCTCAAATAAACTAACTTACCACCTAAAAGAATTAGAAAAAGAAGAAGAAACAAAGGAAGGAAATAATAAAGATCAGAGAGGAAATAAATACCATAGATATTAAAAAAAAAATAGAAAAAAATAAAATCAAGAGCTGGTGGTTTGAATGGATAAACAAAAGGGACAAAATTCTGCCCAAGCTCACCAAGAAGAAAAAAGAGAGGACTCAAATAAACAAAATAAGAAAGGTACAAGGAGAAATAACAACTGACACCACAGAAATACAAAAAATCAAAAGAGAACACTGTGAACAATTAAATGCCAACAAATTGGACAACTAAGAAGAAATGGACAAGTTTCTAGGAATATACAGCCCACCAAAACTGAATCAAGAAGAAATAGATAATTTGAACAGATTGATCACTAGAAGTGAAATAGAATTTGTAATATAATAAACAAGCAAACAAACAAAAAACCTCCCTGCAAACAAAAGTCTAGGACTGAATGTCTTCACTAGGGAATTCTGCTAAACATACAAAGAAGAACTTATACCGATCCTTCTCAAACTCTTCCAAACATTGAAGAGGAGGGAACACTCACAAAGTTATTCTATAAAGTCACCTCCACCCTGATAATAAAACCAGACAAAGACATTACCAAGAAAGAAATTACAGGCCAATATCTTTGATGAATATAGATGAAAAAATCCTCAACAATATCTTAGCAAACTGAATCCAACAATATATAAGAAGAATCATACACTATGATCAAGTTGGATTCATTCTGGGGTCACAAGGATAGTTCAACATATGCAAACAATCAATGACATACACCACATCAGCAAAGGAAAAGACAAAATGATTATCACAACAGATATGATTATCTCAATAGATACAGAAAAATCATTTGATAAAATTCAACATCAATTCGTGATAAAAATTCTCACCAAAGTGGATATACAGGGAACATATCTCACCATAATAAAAGCTATTTAATAGAAACCCACAGCCAACATAATACTCAAAAATGAGAAGCTGAAAGCCTTCCTGCTAAATTCTGGAACAAGACAAGAATGCTCACTGTCACCATTTCTATTCAACATAGTATTGGAAGTCCCCATCACAGCAATCAGACAAGAAAAAGAATCAAAGGTATCCAAATTGGAAGGGAAGAGGTAAAACTCTCATTATACGTAGATCACATGATACTCTATATAGAAAAACCCTAGACTCCACACAAAAGCAAGGTAGCAGGATACGAGATTAACATACAGAAATCTGTTGCATTTCTTTACACTAACAATGAAATATGAAAACAAGAAGGTAAAAAAAACAATTCTTTCAAAATCGCATCCAAAAAGTGCTTAGGAATAAACCTGACCTAGGAGGTGAAAGACCTACACTGAGAACTATAAAACATTGATAATGGAAACTGAAGATGATTCAAATAAATGGCTATATCTCATGCACTT
Organism: Balaenoptera musculus; assembly: GCF_009873245.2. Classification (NCBI taxonomy): domain Eukaryota; kingdom Metazoa; phylum Chordata; class Mammalia; order Artiodactyla; family Balaenopteridae; genus Balaenoptera; species Balaenoptera musculus. The sequence goes on along the minus strand of NC_045793.1, from coordinate 84,123,038 downwards.
GGCTTGGAAGAATTAATACAGTAAGTCCCCTACATACGAACGAGTTCCATTCCAAGAGCATGTTCGTAAGTCCAATTTGTTTCTAAGTCCAACAAAGTTAGCCAAGGTACCCAACTAACACAATCAGCTATACAGGACTGTACTGTAATAGGTTTATAATACTCTTCACACAAATAATATATAAAAAACAAAGACAAAAAATAAAGAAAACATTTTTAATCTTACAGTACAGTACAGTAGTACCAGTTACATCACCGCCTCTTTTACTCTTACTTCTGGACATCCTGGGCTTGAAATAAAGATACTATACTACTGTACTCTATACAGTAGTGTACAGTAAAGTACACAAAAGCACAACCACTTGTGGAGGATGCACACACGTGACAATGTATGCCAGACACGTGAACTAACTTACGTGATTGGACATATGAACGCATGTTCGCATCTGAAAGTTCACAACTTGAAGGTTTGTATGTAGGGGACTTATTGTATTGTAAAAATGGCCACACTACCCAAAGCAGTCTGCAGACTTAATGTGATCCCTAACAAATTACCCATGACATTTTTCACAGAAATAGAACAAATAATCATAAAATTTATATGGAAACACAAAAGACCCAGAATTGCCAAAGCAATTGTGAGGAAGAAGAACAAAGCTGGAGGCATAACCCTTCCAGACTTCAGAAAGTAACAGTAATCAAAACAGTGTGGTATTGGCAGAAAAACAGACATATGGATCAATGGAACAGAACAAGAGAGTCCAGAAAGAAGCCCACATATCTATGGACAATTCACCTTCAACAAAGGAGACAAGAATATACAATGGAGAAAAGAGTCTCTTCAGCAAGTGGTACTAAGAAAGCTGGACAGCTGCATGTAAATCAACGAAGTTAGAACACACCCACACAACATACACAAAAATAAATGCAAAATGGCTAAAAGACCTAAATATAAGACACAACACCATAAAACTGCTAGAAGAGGACCTAGGCAAAACATTCCCTGACATAAATCGTAGCAGTGGTTTCTAAGGTCAGTCTCCCAGGGCAATAGAAATAAAAGCAAAAATAAACAGATGGGACCTAATCAAACTTATAAGCTTCTGCACAGCAAAGGAAACCATAAACAAACTGTAAAGAGAACATAAAGACTGGGAGAAATTATTCACAAACAATGTGACCCAAAAGGGCTTAATTTCCAAGATATACAAACAGCTCGTACAGTTCAGTGTCAAAACAAACAAACAAACAACCCAATCAAAAAATGGGCAGAAGACCTAAATAGACATTTCTCCAGAGAAGACATACAGATGACGAACAGGCACGTGAAAAGATGCTCAACACTGCGAATTATCAGAGAAATGCAAATCAAAACTGCAGTGAGGTATCACCTCACACCCGCCAGGATGACCATCATCAAAACGTCTAAAAATAATAAATGCTGGATAGGGTGTGGAGAAAAGAGAACCCTCCTACACTGTTGGTGAGAATGTAAATTGGTGCAGCAATTATGGAAAACAGAATGGAGGTTCCTTAAAATATAAAACTATGGTTACCAGCAATCTCACTCCTAGACATACACCTGGAAAAGACAAAAACTCTAATTAGAAAAGATATATGCACCCCAATGTTCATAGCAGCTCTATTTACAATAGCCAAGATGTGGAAGCAACCTAAGTGTCCATCAACAGATGAATGGATAAAGAAATCTGGTATATATACACAATGGAATATTACTCAGCCATAAATATAATGAAATAATGACATTTACAGCAACACAGATGAACCTACTGATTATCATAGTAAGTGAAGTAAGTCAGACAGAGAAAGACAAATAGTGTATGATATCACTTATAGGTGGAATCTAAAAAAATTGTATAAATAAACTTATTTACAAAACAGATTCATAGACACAGAAAACAAACTTATAGTTACCAAAGGGGAAAGTGGGAGAGGGATAAACTAGGAGTTTGGGATTAACATATACACACTACTATATAAACAAGGTCCTAGTTTATAGCACAGGGGACTATATTCAATATCTTGTAATAACCTATAATGAAAAAGAATCTGAAAAAGAATATATATGCATATATTTGAATCACTTTGCTGTACACCAGAAACAGAACACTGTAAATCGACTATAATTTTTAAAAAATGTCCAAGATGGTGATACCACAGTCACAGAACTATGTTCATGTGCTCTACTGACACTGCAGCATCTTTTCAAATTGATGGGGCCCAGTAGCTATCACACAAGAACTAGCACACTGGTATGCTTGCTTCCTAGCTCTGTTTCTAGACACTGTGTGGTGTGGGCAAGTATTTAATATCTCTGAATCTTTTCCTTATCTATAAAATTGAAGAGAGCAGCATTTCTTCATACAGAATAAGCTGGGCATTAGAAATATTATGTATTGAGTTCCAGTATGCTGCTGAGGTTATGGTGGACACTTGGTAAATGATGGAGCATAGGAGACATATATCAAAACCCACATGCACACACCCTAGGAAGTGAGCAGCCCTTCTCTCCAGGATTAAGTGGTGGAAGATTGAAATTTTATTTTCTTTCATTTAAACTGGGCACAAATAGAGGACTTGAGGAGGTCATATAAATATTTAATCTATAAAGGAAACTAACTCTGAGAAATGTCGTCAGTATAAATACTCCATGGTAGTTCACAAGCAAAAATTATTCTCAGAAGCTTTTGAAAACAAAGGTAAGAAGAGCTCATACTCAGGTATTGAGTTCTGGTGTGTCTTAAAATATCACAAGAACATTTTTCCTAAGACATAAGCAAGAATTCTAACAAGATTATATCCAGTTTTTCTAATTTAAAGCAATAATATAAATTTAAAAATAAGAAAAACAGAATCTCCATAATGAAGTTCAGTTTTCCAGAATGAAGCTCTTTCTTGTCTGTGTTTAGATCATTCTATGCTGTGTTTGGAGCTGAAATTAATCTGAAAGGAATCCCTGTGTATAGATTTATCCTTCCATCCTTGGCTTTTGCATCTCCACTTCAAAATCCAGACAACCACTGTTTCTGCACAGAAAAAATTATCTCCAAAAATTGTACCTTATATGGTGTGCTAGATATTGGCAAATGCAAAGACGGTGAGTAAAAGGTCTTGATGTCACAATCCATGGCATAATATGCAGTTTTCTTTAAAATGTAAATTTCACCTAGGTTTCCTTTCCACCAGAAATTTAAAGTGAGAAAGTAAAAAGGGCAGAAAGTAAAGGTGATGATAGGATATTTTTGTTTGGATTTTTGTACTGCTTTCAACCTCCCTGTTGTTTCAGTGTTGCAAAACTTAGTTATTATTAGGTAAAACCCTACTGATATTTCCCTGTGCTACTTTGGAAAATGTCTCTTTAGGTCCTTTGCTCACTTTTTAATTGGGTTATTTACTTTCTTGAGTTGTGTGAATTCCTTGCATATTTTAGATTTTAATCACTTATGGGATATGTGTTTTGCAAATATTTTCTCCCATCCCATAGGTAGACTTTTCATTTTTTGATGGTTTTCTTTGCTGTGCAGAATCCCTGTGCTCCTTTTAGATTTAGGGTAAAATGAAAATAATTCTCAGAATACTCTGAGCATCCCAACTTACCCATCTGACCTTTTTCTAACTTTTTCTATCCTAGAAAATGGTAAATAAAAATAAATATATTTCAGGGTGTCTCTGAAAGAAGAACTGACTCAAACATGAAATTTGGAGTCTATCTTATTTTGCTCACCTTCTTCATATTGGAGTGGGTGAGAATAAAGAAAGAAAAGCCTCTTAAATTCTCAGTCCACAGACATATTACTCCCTAAAACATGAAGGTATGTGGTTGTAAATTTGTGTTCAGCAGCTAAGCTTTACATATTGAAAATAAACACCTAAGGGAATAACGACAGACATCAACTGAATGGTTAGTAGGATGACGCAGAAGCTTTTATTTTATTTTTGCTCTAAAGTGATTAGATGTAATAATTTTGTCTCACCCTCATTCCCCATTTTGCATTCAAAGCCAACTTTGCATTTCTTTTAACTTAAAAATCTTTATTTTCAAGGAAATCTTTTGAGTGCTATGTGTAATGAGGAAAATGATTTATCCCAATTGTCTCTTAAAACTTGTTTTCAGGAAAACCCGTGTACATTTCACTTCCTCATTTTCTACATGCAAGTCCTGAAATTACAGAACCTGTTGAAGGCTTAAGTCCAAATGAAGAGGAACATAGCACGTACTTAGATGTTGAACCTGTAAGCAAATACATTATTGATCTGATTGGTTTAGCATTTTTTAAATGAAAGAAAAATTAAGTTCTCGCCTTTCTGTCAATGACATTTATTGATGATATTTACTGCATCACAATCTTGACAAATTACTCAAAAATTTTTATTGAAGTATAGTTGATTTACGATGTTGTGTTAATTTCAGGTGTACAGCAAAGTGATTTAGTTATATTTATATATATATGTATTTTTTTCAGATTTTTTTTCCCTTATAGGTTATTACAAAATACTGAGTATAGTTCCCTGTGCTACATAGTAAGTCCTTGTTGGTTATCTATTTTATGTAGAGTAATGCGTATATAATTACCTACTTTTATTTCAAGGAAAGTAACACTGGTTTCTTCCTGTTGTTGCTTATGAAATGTTGAGGTAATTCTATTTTAGTTTTTCAGCGTATGGAACTTTATAATCCTTTTTAATTGTTCGTAGGTCAGGGATAGTAATGATGGGTATGATTCCAATTGGCTTAAAACAATTTGGTATAAATTACAATTTTACTGTCATTTTATACTTAACTGCAAGTATTGCTTATATGAAGGGACACTGTAGATCATGAGGGATGAAAAGAGATTTTATGGGTATATGCGCATTTGAGGCAAGATCTATTATACTTAGCGTCAGGAAAAATCTATTAAATTTCCTATAGTGTAACAGTTTCAACTTTTAATTTATTTTAATATTCTCCTTTTCAAAAGTTAAACGACATGCCAGAATTTTAGTAGTCATGTTTAATTTTAAGTAATGATAGAAGTAGTATTATAATTATACTGATGACACATGGGTTCTGACTGAATATATATTTGACCGTATATAATTTGAGATTTAAATTGACTATATGAGTTCTAAGTTTCACTGCTGTTGTTGATTCCCCAAAACCAGTTCAGATAAATATCACAAATTTAACTAAAACCTTGAGAGTAGGTTGGGCAAAGAAATTGTGTGTGTGTGCATATATACACGTGTGTATAGGTCTGTATACACACATGCATATACACATAAAATGTAATTATGAAGTTATGTACATAATATTTAATACGTCTAATTAATTATTTAATAAATTTCACAAGTTTCAAGTACTACAGTTTTACCTTAGGTTCTATATAACAGTAAAAATAAGTTTTGGATATTATAAATGAATTATTTAAAGGAAGTTGGTAATTATTTTAGTTTGTTCTCTTTTTAGATAACTGGATTCACTTTACAGTTTGCAAAACGCCTGCAGATCAATATACTGGTTAAGCCAGGAAAAAAAATTGGGTGAGTGTCTTGAACAGGTTCATTATGATTTTTAGTATTTTCTTGTCAGAAAATGAGTATATGTATGAAATTAAGTGGAAATAATATAAAATTTCAAATTCTCTTTGGCTTAATATCATGAAATAACTACTGTTTATAACTTTCATCTTTAATTTAGAATTATATCTAGTGTGTATTGAAATTGTATTTACACATATTCTGGAATTAGTGTATGATGGTGTTTCTCATTTTGCTAGCTGTCCAAATATTTCCAGGACAATTGTTTCTAAAATTCAATTTTAGTTTCCTGGGTATAAATTGTCGAAAGGGAAAATACATGCTTAGAAAAAGTCAATCTAATTAGAAATATGTATTAGAAAGATTTATAAGAGTGAAAGATGTCTGATAAACAGCCATATTAATATTTAAATGATTCATTACAGGGAACAAAAATCAAGGAACTTAGCAAGTTTAAGAGCAACTAATTTCTGAACATTTATTTACACTAGTAATTACTAACATTTCTGTTATATATGTGTATTATATTAGTATATATTTTCATAATTATTTTCAATGTTTATTACAGAGCATTAAAGGGTCTGAAGCAGAATTATATGGTGCCTATTCTTTGGCTTAATGAGGTTAGTATTCTTATCTATTAGTCACCAAAAACTGTAAACTTCCTTGTATATAGAAAAAGCTTTTAATTCTTGAAAATTAAACACATATGTATAGAATTTGAAGTTGTATGTGTTTCCATTACCTATATGGGCGAGTTTATATATTATTAATTATATAATTAATTATTTTGAGAGAACCAAGCCACACAGAAATATCAGGTTTATGTTAGTTTCCAGTGTTTTTATTTCAGAAGGATGAAGTACTTCCTATACTTTTAGATTATTTTCATAATACAACTAGTAAACACTTTTTCTTGTCATAGTGCTTGTGTTAGGAAAGAGTCATACATACATGTAACTCCAAGTAACTCAATGTGAATACTGTAGTGCTAATAAAAGCAAACCAAACTTATAAAGACCATGTAAGAGTAGGTGTCTGCAGTCTATCCGAGTGCCTAACAAGATATTTTTAGTACAAATCACGGAATTGATTAGCCACAGAATGAGGAAATGCACTACAGAAGGCTTCAGAGGAAAGAAACTGTTGGCCCTTGCCATTTCCTTCTGTCACTAGGAAACATCCTTCGGAAAATTGGAAAATATTTCAGTAAGACCTTTGTATAGATCAATGAAGTCAGTGTATTGGAGAGTGCTATATAACATGTTTCAAAGGAAGAAGATTATATTTCTCTCTCTAAATATTCTACCTTGGCATTTACTGCCTTCTCTGACATGAAAAGGGAATTCCATTGTCTTTTCTTATAGATAAAGATGACTAACATCTATGCGGTGTTTTGAAAAAAGAGTGATACATAAGTGGAGAGTTTTGAATAATTTGCTCCACTAATCAACTGAAATAACGCTAATTGTTAACTTGATTACAGACTGGCACCATCGGTGATGAAAAGGCAGAAATGTTCAGAAATCAAGTGACTGGAAAAATAAACCTCCTTGGCCTGGTAGAAATTACCTTACTCAGTGTTGGTGTGGTGATGTTTATTGTTTTTACGATTTCATACTGTGCATGCAGATCAAAGAGAGCAAATTAAGTAAGTATATAACAAAAATTATATATGGCTTTAATAACATTAGTTTATATATTACTTGTTTTCATTTTATCAAAAAGAGGTTATAAACTAGGCTGCAAATATTTCTGGATATGTCTAGTCACCTATCATTTTTAACACATCCTTGAAGTTTTGAGATGCTTAATGTAAATTATAAACAAAGCCTGAATGAGTAATAAGGCCTATTAATATCAAGCAGATCACTATATTTCATCTTTATTATTGGAGGAATGGGCTAAAATATGAAATTGTCACCTTTCAAAGTTAGAATGTTGCACAAAAGCTATATATGTACTAACTTTTCTTTTCTTATTTCTAGCTAGTTAATTATTTTAAAATTACAAATAATTAATTTAATAGATCACTGACCAGGAAAGTTTATGTAAAACTGAAAATGGTGGCTATTTAGGGAAATTAGAATTTACAAGGGAAAAGAAAATAAAAAGGAAAATTAAATAAGCTAGAAATTAATGAGAAATGAAAACTAATAAATGATAGAACTAAAATTAGGTAAAAATATGCTATTTTTAAATGAAGATAGCATATTAATATAGAAACAGGATTGTTGCATATAGTCATGCTGTCCAAAATCAGTGTGCACTCTAGATGTTTAGTGTGGAAGCCCTGATGAATTACTACAATTCAGGAGCTAGAGCTGAATACAACAATACAAGAAAACAGAAGACAAAAATGTTCAACACAGTAAAACTAAATTACTCAGAGTTTACAGGAAAAATCAGCTAAATGTAGACAGATTTGAGTTTTGACAAAACTGTAAAGGTGTTTGAGGCCTCTGTGTTTTAGGTATTACTGCACATGTCCCCTTGTACATAGAGGAATGAATGCCTGACCTTATCTTCCCTAAGCCTTTCTTTACTAATCATACTTGGCATAGGTATGGCCTGTGGGTGGGGGGGGGTTGGAATCTGTCACTTACCCATAGTTTCTGTCCGCCCTCCCTTCCCAGGAACCTCAAAAAATATACACAATCAAAATAAAAGCAATATACTTGGTATGAAAAATCACAACTTCAAAACAAGTATTCTTGCTCTACTTCCAATCAGCCTGTTGACTGTAACCTGTCTTATGTAGAAATTCTGGAACTGCCACTGATAATTACTGAGCTTTTATTATGTGCCAAAATCATGCTAAATATTTTACATGAATTATCACAACTAATCCCTAATAATATTTCATGAGTTTCCAATAATCAGGGATTCATTAGCATCCATTCTATCTTATGGAGTCATCCCAGAAAGTTATAAATTTAAACTGTGCAAAATTGTCCATTTTCACAGTGTGAATCAGTCAAACTGAAGACGAAGCAAAATGAAGTGGAGTTTTTGGACAATATTTTTCTGGATATGAAATTGAGAGCTTGAGACTACGAAGGCAACTCCATTTTTTTGTTCTGATGATTTCTGTCACTATTCACTCAAAAGAGGACTGAACAATTCTGCCTACAATCCATTTGAATAGATATTCAAAATGCTAACCTAATATATTCACATTATAACACATAAAGGAAATATTGCATCACCTTTAAGACCTGTCATTAGTCCAGTAACAAATAAGTTATGATTAAACAAAGTAATTCATATGAACACTTATACAATAGACAAAAAGACCATCCACTGAAAAGCCAAATTATAACAAAAACTTCTTCTAGTGGGAAAATATGCTTTTCAAAAGGAAGTATGAGTCATAAATTTTTTCTGTATTGTTCTCTACTGAAATTACATGAACAATTTCATCAGTGCTTAATGAGCCCTGAATGCCAATTATCTTGGGTCTGTACATGGTTCTATTAGTGTGAAAGATTGAAAACTTTCTAGAGTGTCTTTGTCAACAAGTATATTGGTTTGGCTTAACATCTGACTGTTACAGGGAAAAGCTACTGCTCTTTACACAACGATACGTCTTTTTTCTTTTTTCTTTACAAGTAGAGAAGAACACTATTCTCTGTAGATTACCTGATTTACTAGATTTAGAAGAATCACAGATATAGATTTCCTTAAACAAGCTTCAGTTTCAAATATTATAATAATTATGCCTTTGGGAAGATTTATAAACAATTGAAAAATAAGGAGATGGATGTACAAGAGGGAGTAAAGCAAAGATGGTGGAGCTAAGGTGTGAGTTTGCTCAATGGATCACAAAGAGAGTAAGCCAGTAGTCCTTTGGGAAGTAGCAGTATATACACCGCTAAGTGGAGGATGGTCTGAAGGGACAGCAAAGAGTGGAGATGCTCATCCAGAGCAGATTGAACGTGCTACCCCTCCTTAGCTGGCCGTGTGCAGCTCTTGAGAGCTGGGAAGCAGCCTACGTGTATCCTGGAATGGGAAAATAATTGCCTTATCCATGAAGTTCATCAGAGAACATTTCTCCACAGCTTAAGAAATTGGACTAATTACTAGAAAACATGACATCTTCAGTATTTAGAATTCGAATATTACCTGTTTTATTTTTCCACGACTTTCTGATAAGTACTTACCTTTCTTCTGCTTTCCAGGAAGCAAATGAGTCTTTACATTTATGCACCAGCTACATCAGGACCTTTCTTAATGTTGACCTACAAAATGAAGATTTAATATGCTTTATGTTTGCAAAACATGTCTTATCTTATAGTGGAAGAACTGGTGGCATTTGTTTTTTTTTTTTTTTTTTTTTGTACTGAGCAACAGCACATTTCTCAAGGATTATTAAGATGTCATTAAAATCCATACTTTGAAGAAAAACAGCACCTTTTAAAATTCAACATGTTCACAATGGAATGGACATCAGTTTCTACAGATGTGGCTTCAGCATGGTCCAGTTATTTTTATTTGGTACTGATTCACTGATTGGTTCCCTTTTGCTAAATTCAGCAGAGGGGTGGATGTTCTAAACAAATCCTGGACCCTGAACTCTTGTCTTCCTCATCAAAGGGAAAACATAACTACCCTCATCAGTGTCCCTGCAATACACAGACCCCAGCACTGTCAGGACATTGCATTTCATGAGTATCAACTATTCTGAAAGACATTTAAGAATGGAAACTAAATGACTGGCCTATGAACCATTTATTAAATATTACTTAATTTTCTTTCTCTATTAAATCCTTCACACAGAATGAGCAAGACTTATCACCATGCTCTTTATAACAATATGGCTCACATTTTTGTCAGTGCTAAGGCAAATGAACATGTTTGGGGACTTTGTCGTTTTCCACATTCTGCGGCTCTTCTGGAAATCTGAGTAGATTTTGATCTTTTCACTCAGTTGCATACAACTTATGCTTGGCAACTTCAGAATGCTGTGCTAGTATTAAGAGATGTAAATGATAATAAAGAAATTATTGTGTGGGAGATTACAAAGAGTAGAATGTGCATTCACGGTTATTTGTTGTAATATTTCTTGCTTTCATAGTCGCCTCAGAAAGACTGGTTTCAAGCATTAAAAAATGTTGCTCCTTAAATTCCTGTGCTTTTGTCCAGTTCCTGTTGTGTCACAAAACATTTACTCTAGTTTTCTGACCGATGTATTCTATCTGAATTTTTATTTCTTTATGCATCTATATTTCCTTCTGAAGCATTTCTAAATTCAATCTTGACCACTTTTCCTTCGTTAATTTTTTGAGCCAGTTGGGGGAAAAGGAAATACAAAGATACTTGGTCATGCTTTAGAGTTGCAGTACTTAAAGTCTAGACTATGAAGGATCTTTCCTTTTTATTAGAAGACGTATTGTTAGGTAACCCTGCTTTCTTTAGCAGGGGTTCACTTATGGCAGAGAGCACTAGGCCCCCTAAAAAGGCCCACCATAGAAAGGGAAGGCGGACCACATTCTGTCTGTGTTTTACACACAGAGGTTTCTAGGATAAAGTATTAGTAACTGGTTTGTTGAGATACTAAAATCAAGAATAATTAATCTCCTCATATTAGCTGCTAGGGTAAATACTGAAAACCCCAAACTGAGATACCACCAGTTTGGAAGAATTGTTGGAAAATCTTGAAGATATTCAAAACACACTGATGTAATAATGTCCTCTCATTTATTGGGAACAGAAAAAAAGTATCCCCCTAAGATATGGACATATGAGATCCCAAACATCCTCTTCTGATACTTGAGTCTACTTTTGCTGTATTAGGATATTTGTGGACATGTTGATCTAGGAGGAATATAAAGGATACTTCTTTAAATCTTAAACTAAGTAGGGCTGAATGATGTAAAGTAGAAACTGTTCAAAAGAATTGGTTGAGAAATTGCATATCCACCTCATGGTAGAACTGCACAACCAATCAATTACTCATTTTTAAATCTTCATACAAAAATGCATCTCATAGTATATAGGTATCAGGAAAAAGGCTTTGACTTATGTGTCTATAACTAAATACATGAATATTCTAATCTTTACCATTCATCACCATGTTTTCTCTAAATTCTATTTATTATGTATAAGAAGAAAGATAAGTCATACTCAAAGATAAGTGAAATACATTAAAAATACCCAGTAGAAAAAAATAATACTTCCTTTAATAAATGGGAGATAGATTTTTCATATAAAAAATAGATTTGGATGTGTGTGTGTGTTTCCACGTGCATGTGCGTATGCTGAGTTGGGAGTGGGAGCTTTTGGGAATGTGTTAAACGTGACTTGTTTGACCTACAGAAGGTGTCATTGCACACATGAATGAATTTGTATGTTTTATTCCATAGAAAACCTGCACCATCTTGTAAAGTGGCACATTTTCATTCCAAAGTATGTTTAATCACAACAAAACTATAGTTGTTCAAAACTTAAGTTTGAAAATGTATAGCATATGCAAAAGAGTTAACATAAGTTAGAGAATCTATAGCATCTTAAAACGGGTGAAGGCTTACTGTTGCTGACAAGTACATGAAAAGAGCTATACAGCTTTCAGTTCTCAGAAAAAGAGAAGTAAAGGGGGTATCATTTCAGGAAAAAATGTACTAATAAGGCAAATTGGTTATCCCTGAAAATTTGTTCTTGTGAAAGTGCTGGATATTTGTATTTGGATTTTTACATGTGAAATAATCTGTCAATCTTAACCCATTTTCAATGTCTGAGCTACACATTAATTATCTTTGGAGCTGGAGTTTGTTGCAGTTGTGTTCCACCTGTCAGTTCAGTGTTTCCGGTTGAAGTTCAATGTATTAGAGACATTGTGGCTGCTCTCTCTTCATCTGTCTCTTCTGGCCCATCTACAACTCTAAATAACCACTCCATTCACTCCACTTAAATGATCACTGTTCCTTACCCTTTTCTGCATACACTAACAGAATTACCTATGATTGTTTTTTCTGAGTTATTTGCAGCGAGCTGAGTTAATGAACTAAGAATGAGTCAGTGTTGAATATCTGTATCAAATACACACAGGCATACTCTGCTTTTTCCTTTCCTGGCTCAAAGGAAGCTACATTTTTTAATATTTGTGAAAATAAAAACTTTATTAGAAAAATGATTTGCTTTTCATTTATAATTTTTGAATGTGCTTGACTTCAATATTGTTTGATATTGCTACTGTAATTGTATATTAGCTGTTTTTGTCTATGAGTTATTGACATATTAACTCCTATTTTCTTTTCCCAACTGTTCTCAGATGCTAGTAAGCCTATGTGTACATACTTCAGAAACGTTCCATTCTACACACTCATGAAGGAGAACTGTGACATACCTAGGAAAATATAAATGTTTTAAAGTTTTGTTTCTTTAATTGTGTGAAATCTGAGTCGGGTGCCTCAGCATAACCTGTGAACTTGTTAAAAATGCAGAATCTCAGATGCTAACCCAGATCTACTGAATCAGAATCTGCAGTTTAATAGGATGCCCAAGTGATTTATATACACAAAAACTTGAAAAAGCCCTGATTTAAGTCATACTGAAATTGGACCACTGTGTAACAGTTTTATTTGACCTGTTCCTGGTAATAGTTTGATATATCAGCAGAACAACTTAAGAGAGCAAAGCTATATAAGCATACTGAGATGAGAAGAAACCTATCAGACTTTAAAATTTGCTATAAATATTCTACTAAGTTTTGTCATTTGACTGTTGAGCTTGTAAACGCTATTTTCATATGGTAATAGAACTATGTTTATAGTACATAGTTCTACTCTGCCTCTAGGCAGAGTAGAGGGTAAGGTGGTACTAACTTTATACTCTCTAAATTTTCTAGAATGTGTTCTTTGATCTGCTTGACAATATTCATGACAAATATTCATATTTACTGCATGTAAAGTAGCAGATAGGTCAGGGGTAAGTAAGAGATATTAACACTGGAGATATTCCCCAGAATTTATCTAAGATGGAAATTATCCACCAGAATAAAGGGACTCTTCAGAGAGGATTAACCAAGATGGCGGAGTAGAAGGACGTGCTCTCACTCCCTCTTGCGAGAGCACCAGAATCACAACTGGCTGCTGGACAATCATTGACAGGAAGACCCTGGACTTCACCAAGGAGGATACCCCACGTCCAAGGACAGAGGAGAAGCCACAGTGAGACGGTAGGAGGGGCGCAATCAGAGTAAAATCAAATCCCATAACTGCTGGGTGGGTGGCTCACAGACTGGCAAACACTTATACCACAGAAGTCCACCCACTGGAGTGAAGGTTCTGAGCCCCACGTCAGGCTTCCCAACCTGGGGGTCCGGCTACGGGAGGAGGAATTCCTAGAGAATCAGACTTTGAAGCCTAGTGGGAATTGATTGCAGGACTTTGACAGGACTGGGGGAAACAGAGACCCCACTCTTGGAGGGCACACACAAAGTAATGTGTGCATCGGGACCCAGGGGAAGGAGCAGTGACCCTGGGGGAGACTGAACCAGACCTACCTGCTGGTGTTGGGGGGTCCCCTGCAGAGGCGAGTGGTGGCTCTGTTTCACCGTGGGGATAAGGACACTGGCAGCAGAGGTTCTGGGAAGTTCTCCTTCGCGTGAGCCCTCCCAGAGTCTGCCATTAACCCCACCAAAGAGCACGGGTAGGCTCCAGTGTTGGGTTGCCTCAGGCAAAACAACCAACAGGGAGGGAACCCAGCCCCACCCATCAACAGTCAAGTGGATTAAGGTTTTACTGAGCTCTAACCGCCACAGCAACAGTCAGCTCTACCCACCACCAGAGCCTCCCATCAAGCCTCTTAGATAGCCTCAACCACCAGAGGGCAGACAACAGAAGCAAGAAAAACTACGATCCTGCAGCCTGTGGACCAAAAACCACAGTTACAGAAAGATAGAGAAGATGAAAAGGCAGAGGGCTATGTACCAGATGAAGGAACAAGAAAAAACCCCAGAAAAACAAGTAAATGAAGTGGAGATAGGCAACCTTCCAGAAAAAGAATTCAGAATAATGATAGTGAAGATGATCCAGGACCTCGGAATAAGAATGGAGGCAAAGATTGAGAAGATGCAAGAAATGATTAACAAAGACCTAGAAGAATTAAAGAACAAACAAACAGAGATCACCAATACAATAACTGAAATGAAAACTACACTAGAAGGAATCAATAGCAGAATAACTGAGGCAGAAGAACGGATAAGTGACCTGGAAGACAGAATGGTGGAATTCACTGCTGCGGAACAGACTAAAGAAAAAAGAATGAAAAGAAATGAAGACAGCCTAAGAGACCTCTGGGACAACATTAAACGCAACAACATTCGCATTATAGGGGTCCCAGAAGGAGAAGAGAGAGAGAAAGGACCAGAGAAAATATTTGAAGAGATTATAGTCGAAAACTTCCCTAACATGGGAAAGGAAATAGCCACCCAAGTCCAGGAAGCGCAGAGAGTCCCATACAGAATAAACCCAAGGAGAAACACGCCGAGACACATAGTAATCAAAGTGGCAAAAATTAAAGACAAAGAAAAATTATTGAAAGCAGCAAGGGAAAAACGACAAATAACATACAAGGGAACTCCCATAAGGTTAACAGCTGATTTCTCAGCAGAAACTCTGCAAGCCAGAAGGGAGTGGCATGATATACTTAAAGTGATGAAAGGGAAGAACCTACAACCAAGATTACTCTACCCGGCAAGGATCTCATTTAGATTTGATGGAGAAATCAAAAGCTTTACAGACAAGCAAAAGCTAAGAGAATTCAGCACCACCAAACCAGCTCTACAACAAATGCTAAAGGAACTTCTCTAAGTGGGAAACACAAGAGAAGAAAAGGACCTACAAAAACAAACCCAAAACAATTAAGAAAATGGTCATAGGAACATACATATCGATAATTACCTTAAACGTGAATGGATTAAATGCCCCAACCAAAAGACATAGACTGGCTGAATGGATACAAAAACAAGACCCATATATATGCTGTCTACAAGAGACCCACTTTAGACCTAGGGACACATACAGACTGAAAGTGAGGGGATGGAAAAAGATATTCCATGCAAATGGAAATCAAAAGAAAGCTGGAGTAGCTATACTCATATCAGATAAAATAGACTTTAAAATAAAGAATGTTACAAGAGACAAGGAAGGACACTACATAATGATCCAGGGATCAATCCAAGAAGAAGATATAACAATTATAAATATATATGCACCCAACATAGGAGCACCTCAATACATAAGGCAACTGCTAACAGCTATAAAAGAAGAAATCGACAGTAACACAATAATAGTGGGGGACTTTAACACTTCACTTACACCAATGGACAGATCATCCAAAATGAAAATAAATAAGGAAACAGAAGCTTTAAATGACACAATAGACCAGATAGATTTAATTGATATATATAGGACATTCCATCCAAAAACAGCAGATTACACGTTCTTCTCAAGTGCGCACGGAACATTCTCCAGGATAGATCACATCTTGGGTCACAAATCAAGCCTCAGTAAATTTAAGAAAATTGAAATCATATCAAGCATCTTTTCTGACCACAACGCTATGAGATTAGAAATGAATTACAGGGAAAAAAACGTAAAAAAGACAAACACATGGAGGCTAAACAATACGTTACTAAATAACCAAGAGATCACGGAAGAAATCAAAGAGGAAATAAAAAAATACCTAGAGACAAATGACAATGAAAACACGACGACCCAAAACCTATGGGATGCAGCAAAAGCGGTTCTAAGAGGGAAGTTTATAGCTATACAAGCCTACCTAAAGAAACAAGAAAAATCTCAAGTAAACAATCTAACCTTACACCTAAAGAAACTAGAGAAAGAAGAACAAACAAAACCCAAAGTTAGCAGAAAGAAAGAAATCGTAAAGATCAGAGCAGAAATAAATGAAATAGAAACAAAGAAAACAATAGCAAAGATCAATAAAACTAAAAGTTGGTTCTTTGAGAAGATAAACCAAATTGATAAGCCATTAGCCAGACTCATCAAGAAAAAGAGGGAGAGGACTCAAATCAATAAAATCAGAAATGAAGAAGGAGAAGTTACAACAGACACCGCAGAAATACAAAGCATCCTAAGAGACTACTACAAGCAACTTTATGCCAATAAAATGGACAACCTGGAAGAAATGGACAAATTCTTAGAAAGGTATAACCTTCCAAGACTGAATCAGGAAGAAACAGAAAATATGAACAGACCAATCACAAGTAATGAAATTGAAACTGTGATTAAAAATCTTCCAACAAACAAAAGTCCAGGACCAGATGGCTTCACAGGTGAATTCTATCAAACATTTAGAGAAGAGCTAACACCCATCCTTCTCAAACTCTTCCAAAAAATTGCAGAGGAAGGAACACTCCCAAACTCATTCTATGAGGCCACCGTCACCCTGATACCAAAACCAGACAAAGACACTACAAAAAAAGAAAATTACAGACCAATATCACTGATGAATATAGATGCAAAAATCCTCAACAAAATACTAGCAAACAGAATCCAACAATACATTAAAAGGATCATACACCACGATCAAGTGGGATTTATCCCAGGGATGCAAGGATTCTTCAATATACGCAAATTAATCAATGTGATACACCATATTAACAAATTGAAGAATAAAAACCATATGATCATCTCAATAGATGCAGAAAAAGCTTTTGACAAAATTCAACACCCATTTCTGATAAAAACTCTCCAGAAAGTGGGCATAGAGGGAACCTACCTCAACATAATAAAGGCCATATATGACAAACCCACAGCAAACATCATTCTCAATGGTGAAAAACTGAAAGCATTTCCTCTAAGATCAGGAACGAGACAAGGATGTCCACTCTCACCGCTATTATTCAACATAGTTCTGGAAGTCCTAGCCACGGCAATCAGAGAAGAAAAAGAAATAAAAGGAATACAAATTGGAAAAGAAGAAGTAAAACTGTCACTGTTTGCGGATGACATGATACTATACATAGAGAATCCTAAAACTGCCACCAGAAAACTGCTAGAGCTAATTAATGAATATGGTAACGTTGCAGGATACAAAATTAATGCACAGAAATCTCTTGCATTCCTATACACTAATGATGAAAAATCTGAAAGAGAAATTATGGAAACACTCCCATTTACCATTGCAACAAAAAGAATAAAATACCTAGGAATAAACCTACCTAGGGAGACAAAAGACCTGTATGCAGAAAACTATAAGACACTGATGAAAGAAATTAAAGATGATATCAACAGATGGAGAAATATACCATGTTCTTGGATTGGAAGAATCAACATTGTGAAAATGAGTATACTACCCAAAGCAATCTACAGATTCAATGCAATCCCTATCAAATTACCAATGGCATTTTTTACGGAGCTAGAACAAATCATCTTAAAATTTGTATGGAGACACAAAAGACCCCGAATAGCCAAAGCAGTCTTGAGGCAAAAAAATGGAGCTGGAGGAATCAGACTCCCTGACTTCAGACTATACTACAAAGCTACAGTAATCAAGACAATATGGTACTGGCACAAAAACAGAAACATAGATCAATGGAACAAGATAGAAAGCCCAGAGATTAACCCACGCACCTATGGTCAACTAATCTATGACAAAGGAGGCAAAGATATACAATGGAGAAAAGACAGTCTCTTCAATAAGTGGTGCTGGGAAAACTGGACAGCTACATGTAAAAGAATGAAATTAGAATACTCCCTAACACCATACACAAAAATAAACTCAAAATGGATTAGAGACCTAAATATAAGACTGGACACTATAAAACTCTTAGAGGAAAACATAGGAAGAACACTCTTTGACATAAATCACAGCAAGATCTTTTTTGATCCACCTCCTAGAGTAATGGAAATAAAAACAAAAATAAACAAGTGGGACCTAATGAAACTTCAAAGCTTTTGCACAGCAAAGGAAACCATAAACAAGACGAAAAGACAACCCTCAGAATGGGAGAAAATATTTGCAAATGAATCAACAGACAAAGGATTAATCTCCAAAATATATAAACAGCTCATTCAGCTCAATATCAAAGAAACAAACACCCCAATCCAAAAATGGGCAGAAGACCTAAATAGACATTTCTCCAAAGAAGACATACAGACGGCCACGAAGCACATGAAAAGATGCTCAACATCACTAATTATTAGAGAAATGCAAATCAAAACTACAATGAGGTATCACCTCACTCCTGTTAGAATGGGCATCATCAGAAAATCTACAAACAACAAATGCTGGAGAGGGTGTGGAGAAAAGGGAACCCTCTTGCACTGTTGGTGGGAATGTAAATTGATACAGCCACTATGGAGAACAATATGGAGTTTCCTTAAAAAACTAAAAATAGAATTACCATATGACCCAGCAATCCCACTACTGGGCATATACCCAGAGAAAACCGTAATTCAAAAAGACACATGCACCCGAATGTTCATTGCAGCACTATTTACAATAGCCAGGTCATGGAAGCAACCTAAATGCCCATCAACAGACGAATGGATAAAGAAGTGGTGGTACATATATACAATGGAATATTACTCAGCCATAAAAAGGAACGAAATTGAGTCATTTGTTGAGACGTGGATGGATCTAGAGAGTGTCATACAGAGTGAAGTAAGTCAGAAAGAGAAAAACAAATATCGTATATTAATGCATGTATGTGGAACCTAGAAAAATGGTACAGATGAGCCAGTTTGCAGGGCAGAAGTTGAGACACAGATGTAGAGAATGGACATATGGACATCAAGGGGGGAAAACTGCGGTGAGGTTGGGATGGGGGTGTGCTGAATTGGGCGATTGGGATTGACATGTATACACTGATGTGTATAAAATTGATGCCTAATAAGAACCTGCAGTATAAAAAAACAAACAAAACGACTAATACTAAACTTTCATTGGGTTATTTGTATGGAAATATGTTAATATAAATGTTTCAGACATTACATGAAATTTCTAAAAATCTTATATTTGTATTTGTATGGAAATATGTATGGAAATATGTTAATATAAATGTTTCAGACATTACATGAAATTTCTAAAAATCTTATATTTGTATTTGTATGGAAATATGTTAATATAAATGTTTCAGACATTACATGAAATTTCTAAAAATCTTATATTTGTATTTGTATGGAAATATGTATGGAAATATGTTAATATAAATGTTTCAGACATTACATGAAATTTCTAAAAATCTTATATGTTCTGGTATAATGTTATAAGTAATAATCCTAGTTATTACTTTAAAATGTATATCTCAGAAATAACTAATTTTCTTGTCAACTGCATTATTATGAACTTTCATCAAATCTTTAACCATGGTCATTTTTAAGTCTCTTGTCATTTACAGACAGTTCTGGGTGTACTCTGATGATTTTGCAAATATGTTCCTATAAAAGGGTTTCATCTTCAAGAAATTCATGGAAAAGACTCTGACAAGTACAGGTTTCTGGTAACTGACTGTACTGCTGAACTGAATGAATAAGCATTTTCAGAACTCTAATGAAAAACTGATGAACTCATAAAAGTGCTAACAAAATATCAAGATGAAAAAAAAAATGAATTACATGGGACTGAGTGAACTGATGAGGATGAGTATAATTTTTGTGACTTTCTGTCTGAATTAAAAAAAAAAAAAATCCCACAAGGACTCAGAGGCAAAGAATATACAAATCAATTTTCACTGCAAAGTAAAGGAGCTGTTACAGTGGAGGATTACTGGACTGAATGTCAATATTATGACATAGTATGAGTGTGTTTCATGTTTGGTAACTGCAATCATTGTTGCTTTTGTTGTGGTCATCCATGTACAATGCTTGGTGTCAGTCTATTTATCTCTTGTAAAAATAAAATACAGTGTGTGTGTGTGAAAAAAAAAAAAAAAAAAAAAGGGACTCTTCAGCATCCAGGAGTTTTATATATTACACGAATATAAATCCAGCCCATTATTTTGCCCAGAGTAAAGCTCTGTAGCTGCAGAGCTACAGAGCTTTACTCTGGGCAAAATAATGGGTTGGACTGCTTACTTGGAGGATGTCTGGAGAGGGATAAGGAGTAGGGGCAATGAAGAAGAATCAAAGATGAGGGCTTATTTCTAGAGGAGAATGAGTGTCTATACAGTTACAGAAGAATAAATAAGGCCAGTGTGGAGGAGAGAACTGAGATTGGAACTCGCTAGGCTCAAAGAGCCAAGTTGACAGCTACTTTTCTTCTCTAATCCTACCCTCAGTCTACATAGTTGAGGACTATGGTCATTATGAAAAGATGGGCCTACATGAAAGGATAGGAAATAAGTGGTGGGTAGTTTTATAAACTCCACCTCCTAAATATTAAAGAGGAGAATTTAGTTATTGGAGACTTCTGAGGAACCATCTTAAAATAGAAATCTGGATTGTGAGAAAGTATTAAATATCTTCAGATTTTGATAGAGACCAGGGAGCAGGATTCTAAAAATTTTCTTTCTTCTAAAACTTTTTTGAAATATTAACATATGTTAATATTGCACATTTTTCCATAGATATCTGAATAATCATTTAAAATTAAAGGTCCTATAAGATTGTGAGAATTATCTGTATTGATAGTCAGCCACTTCCTTTTGCCCATCCCCCATTCTCTTCCCACCCCAGCCTGCCACCAGCACACATATAACATGTTTCTAGAAGTATAAGGAGGGGTATCAGTGGAGTAACCAACTGAGTGGGCAGTTGAGTCACTAGGATTCAGAAATTTCTTCTACAAATAATTTCTTGCTGAAGTGTGTTATTTTTCTGTATTATGTATATTTGCTGTGTTATTAATGAATATTTACCTCTGGTTCCAGTTGAAGATGGCAACATAGGGAGATCCTGAACTCACATTCTCCCACACACACTTCAAATCTACAGCAACATAAGGAAAAATTTTCTCTGAATTAATTAAAAACTAGCTGAGCAATTCCATGAGACCCAGAAGGGCACAGAAAAACTGAGAAATGACTCAGTTAAAGGGCTCACATGCTCAGGCTCACCTCCCCCAGGGCCAGGTACAGAAGCAGCAGAACAAGAGGCACCCAGACTGTATATGAAAGAGGCTCATTTGCTAACTTTAAAATCTCAGACTGAGGTGCAGGCATCTCATTTAATACACATATAGGGGCCTGATGGGATTCTTCTGGGGGACAGAGGCTGGTGACACCATCTTCACACTCTTCCTCTGCCCTGTTCCCGCAGGTGGGTGCCACCTCCCCCTCCCTCCATGAGCACCATGCTTATGTACCCCGTCTTCCCCACTCCAGCCAGAAGATGCTGATTTCACAGTCTCCCTCTGCAGTGCTAAGGAAAACCAGAATCTCCCATAATGGAGTTTTACATGAATTTAATAATTCAGTTTTTATACCTGATGCCCTGGGTTTGGAGGCTGATTCCCAGGGGATACCCCTCACCTGGCTCTAGAGGCCAGAGGTCCTTGTGTTCCTGAGTCTTATGGGACTCTAACAATCAGACTGACAGTTCCGGGCACACTACCATGCCGAGGACACTGCACAAACAAGAGACTGAAACACTCCCATTCTTTCTGTGATAGAGGCGTATTTGCTTGCCCTGGAGCTTTGACCTGAGGGGCAGACTTCAGGATTGCCATATATCTAGAGTCCTATGGAGATACTCTCAGGGAACATAGGCTGGTGAACACCAGCTCAGTTTTCTCCCTCTGCCTCACTATAGCTCACTGGTAACTTCCAGAAAAGAACTATTTTACTTGTCTGGAGCCCTGATTTTTGCAACTGCCATTCAGGGCACATCTCCAGAACACTTAGTTTTGGAGGCCAAAATGGCATAAAACTATGATCCCACCAGACAGTATAAATCTGCATAATTTAAGAGCTGCAGCATAGTTTAAGAGCTTCCAATCAGCCTGAACCTAAGTCCTTGGTGAGCTCCTCCTATTTGGGATGCTGACAGGTCTTGCACACGTGCAACTACTTTGAGCTATTAAAAATAAAATAGGCTGCTTGAACAATCACAGAGGTGTGAGAGAAAACCAAGACCTAGGGCACAGATGAATGATATGGTTCATTTCCTACACAAGACCACTCCTTTAAGACTGAGAAGGAGGGCTATTACATCTCATGCACAGAAACCAACACAGAGAAAAAAGCAAAATAAAGGAATATGTTCCCCCCAAAAGAACAAGATAGAACCTCAGAAAAAATCTTAATGAAATAGACATAAGTAATTTACCTGATAAAGAGTTCAAAGTAATGGTCATAAAGATCCTCCTTTAACTCAGGAGAACACAATTAGAACTTCAACACAGAGACAGAAAATGTAAGAAAGTGCAGAATAAAAGTCACAGAGCTGAAGAATACAGTAATTAAACTAAAAATACACTAAGGAAAATTTAATATCAAAATAGATGAAGCAAAAGAAAGGATCTGTGAACTCAAAGACAGGGCAGTGGAACTCACACAGTCAGAATACCAAAAAGAAAAAAGAATGAAAAAAAAACTGAAGACAGTTAAAGGAACTTATGGGACAACATCAAGTAGACTAACATTTGCATTACAGTAGTCCCAAAAGGAGAAGAGAGAAAGAAAGGAGCACATACCTTATTTGAAGAAATAATGACTGAAAACTTGCCTAAGTTTGGAAGGACACAGACATCGAAATCCAGGTACACAGAGAGTTCCAAGTAAGATGAATCCAAAGAGACACTGATCAAGACACATTTTAATTAAAATATTAAAAGTAAAAGACAAGGAGATAATCTTAAAAGCAGCAGGAGAGAAACACCTTGTCCCATACAACAGAACCCCCATAAGACCATCAGTAGAATTTTTCAGCAGAAACTTTGCAGGCCTGAAGGGATAAGCATGATATATTCAAAGCACTGAAAGAAAAAGAAATTTCCAACCAAGAATATTCTACCTGAAAAAGTTATCATTCAGAGGTGAAAGAGATAAAACGTTCACAGACAAGAAAAACCTAAAGGAATAATTTGCAGATGATATTATACTCTACTTAGAAAATCCTAAAGCTGCCTGCAGAAAACTACTAGAGCACATCAATGAATTCAGTAAAGCTGCAGGATACAAAATTAATATACAGAAGTCTGCTGCATTTCTATACCCTAACAATGAAATAGCAGAAAGAGAAATTAAGAAAACAATCTCATTTACTATCACATCATAAAGAATAAAATACCTAAGAATAAACCTAGCTAAGGAGGCCAAAGACCTATGCTTGGAAAATATAAGACACCAATGAAAGAAACTGAATCCCACACAAACAGATGGAAAGTTATATCGTGTTCCTAGACTGGAAGAACCAACACTCTTAAAATGACCATACTACCCAAAACAATCTAAGATTCAATGCAATCCCTATCAAATTACCTATAGCATTTTACACACAACTGGAACAAAAGATTTTGAAATTTGCATTGAAACACGAAAGACCCTGAATAGCTAAAATAATCTTGAGAAGGAAGAACTGAGCTGGAGAAAGCATGCTCCCTGACTTCACACAATACTACAAAGCTACAGTCATCAAAACAGTATGGTACTGGCACCAAAACAGACACAAATATTAGCGGAACAGGACAGAGAGCACAGGTATAAATCCATGCAGTTATGGTCAATTACTCTACAAAAAAAGGAGGCAAGAATATGCAATGGAGAAAAGACAGTTTCTTCAACATGTAGTGCTTGGAAAACTGGACAGTTACATATAAAAGAATGAAATTCAATCATTCTCTAACACCATATACAAAAATAAATTCAAAATGGATTAAAGACCTAAATGTTACATTAGAATCTATGAAACTCCTCAAGGAAAACATAGGCAGATCAAACTTAGACATAAATCGCAGCAATTGTTTTTGGATCCATCTCCTAGAGTAATGGAAACAAAAACAAAAGTAAAAAAACTGGGACCTAATTAAACTTAAAAGCATTTGCATAGCAAAGGAAGCCATAAACAAAAGGAAAAGACAAACCATGGACTAGGAGAAAATATTTGCAAATGATGTGACTGACAAGGGCTTAAATTCCAAAATATAAACAGCTTATACAGCTCAATATAAAAAAAAAAAAACCCAATCAAAAAATGCACAGAAGACCTATACAGACATTTCACCAAAGATGACATTCAAATGGCCAACATCCAGATGAAAAGATGTTCAACATCGTTAATTATTAGAGAAATGCAAATCAAAATTACAATGAGGTACCACCTCACACCAGTCAGAATGGACATCATTAAAAAGTCTACAAATAACAAATGCTGGAAAGAGTGTGGAGAAAAGGGAACCCTCCTACACTGTTGTTCAGCATGTAAGTTGGTGCAGCTGTGGAAAACAGTATGGAGGTTCCTCAGAAAACTAAAAATAGAATTACCATATGATCCAGCAATCCCACTCCTGGACATATATTTGGAAAAGACAAAAACTGTAATCAGAAACAATATGTGGAGCCCAATGTTCATGGCAGCACTATTTATAATAGCTAAGACATAGAAGCCACCTAAATGTCCATTGACAGATGAATGGATAAAGAAGAGATATATATATATATATATATATATATATATATATATATATATATATATATATATATACATACACACACACACACACACACACAATGAAATATTATTCAGCCATAAAAAAGAATGAAATAATGCCATCTGCAACAATATGGATGGACCTAGAGATTATCATACTAAGGGAAGTAAATCAGACAGAGAAAGACAAATATCATAAGATATCACATGTGGAATCAAAGAAATGATACAAATAAACTTATTTACAAAACAGAAATAGACTCACAGACATAGAAAACAAACTTATAATTACCAAAGTGGAAAGGGGTGGGGAGGAATAAACTGGGAATTTAGGATTAACAGATACACAATACTATATATAAAATAGATTAAAAAACAAGGACCTACTGTATGGCACAAGCAACTGTATTCAATATCTTGTAATAACCTAAAATGAAAAAGAATCTGAAAAGAATTTATATATATACGTATGTGTGTGTGTTTGTGTATAACTGAATCACTTTGATGTAATGTGAAACATTGGTAAATCAACTATACTTCAATAAAAGAATAAAAAATAAAAACAAATAAAAATAAAACCAGAAAAAAATAAAGAAAATAGACTGAAAAAAAAAGCTAAAAGAATAAATTATCACTAAACCAGTCTTACAAGAAATGTTAAAGAAATTTTTTAAATGAAAAAAGGGTGCTAACTAGTAACAAAAAAATTTATGAAAATATGAACCCCACTGGTAAAGGTAAATATTTACTAAAGGTAGTATAAAAGTTGAAAGTCAAAAGTAGTAAAAATAACTGTAGCTACAATAATTACTTAAGGGATATACAAGATAAAGATGTAAATCTGACATCAAAAACATAAAGCCTGTGGGGAGAGTAAAAATGTAGAGCTTTAAAATGTGTTCAAACTTAAGCAATTATCAACTTAAAATAGACTGTTATAAATATGTTGTTATATGTGAACCTTTATAGGTATGTTATAACGCTGTTGTATGTAAGACTCATGGGAACCACAAAACAAAAACCTGTAATAAGTTAGGCCAGATGGACTTAACAGGTATACATAGAACATTCCATTCCAAAGTAACAGAATTCACATTCGTCTCAAGTGCACATGATCTCGAGAATAGATCATATGATAAACCACAAAACAAATTTTAATAATTTTATGAAGACTAAAATCATATCAAGCATCTTTACAACAATGGTATGAAATTAGAAATCAATTTCAAGAAGAAAACTGGAAAATTCACAAATATGTGCCAACTCCCCAACATGCTACTGTGCTACTGAACAAGCAATGGGTCAGAAAGTAAAACAAAAGAGAAATCAAAAGACATCTTGAGACAAATGAGAATGGAAATACAAAATACCAAAACTTATTGGATGAAGCAAAAGCAGTCTTAAGAGGGAGTACATAATGATAAATGCCTACTTCAAGAAACAAGGGAAATCTCAAACAACCTACCTTCACACTTCAAGGAACTAGAAAAAGAAAAAAAAAATGAGGTTCAAAGTTAGCAGAAGGAAGGAAATAAAAACAGAGCACAAATAAATGGAGACCAAAAGACAGTAGAAAAGATCAGTAAAACTAAGAGCTATGAAATCAGTAAACTGAAACCTCTCACTAAACAGAAATTCAGGACCTGACAACTTCATCAGTGATTTCTACCAAGCATTCAAACAAGAATTGATACCAATCCTTCTCAAACTCCTTTAAAAAAGAGAAGAGGAGGAAACACTCCAAACTCATATTACAAAGCCAGCAAAACCATCATACCAACACCAGACAAGGAAGCCACAAGAAAAGAAAATTACAGGCCAATATCTCTGGTGAATATGGATGCAAAAATCCTCAACAAGATATTAACAAATAAAATTCAACAACACACTGAAAGAATTATGCACCATGATCAAGTGGAATTTATTCCAAGGACACAAGGATGGTTCAACATGTGCAAATCAATCCATGTAATACACCACATTAACAAAATGAAAGATAAAAAATCATGATTATCTCAATAGATACAGAAAAAGCATTTGACAAAATTCAACATTTATTTATGATAAAAACCCTTAACAAAGTTAGAGTAAACACACCTCCAACATAATAAAGGCCATTTATGAGAAACACACAGCTAACATCATACCCCATGGTGAAAAGCTGAAAGACTTTCCTCTAAGATCAGTAACACGACAAGGGTGCCCACTCACACAACTTTTATTCAACGTAGTATTGGAAGTCCTATCCATAGCAATCAGAAAGAAAAAGAAATGAAAGATACATAAGTTGGAAAGGAAGAAGTAAAACTGTCACTGTTTGCAGATGACTTGATATTACATAATATCAAGTCCTAAAGACCCTACAAAAATCTGTTAGAACTAGTAAACATATTCAATAAAGTTGCATGATACAAAATCAATATCAAAACTGTTCATTTCTATACACTAATAACAAACTCTCAGAAAGAGAAATTAAGAAAACAATCCCATTTGCAATTGCTTCATATTGCTTCAATTCCTACATAGGGATAACTTAACCAAGGAGGTGAGAGACCTGTACACTGAAAAATATGAGACACTGATGAAATAAATTGAAGAAGTCACAAAGAAAGATCTTCCATATTCATTAATTGGAAGAATTAATACTGTTAAACTGTTCATACTACTCAGCAAATTATAGATTCAATGCAATCCCTAACAAAATTCCAATGGCATTTTTCACAGAAATAGAGCAAATCATCCTAAAATTTCTACTGAACCATAAAAGACCCCGAATAGCCAAAGCAATTTTGAGAAAGAACAAAGCTGGAGGCACCATACATCCTGATTTCAAACTATACCACAAAGTTATAGTAAGCAAAACAGTACATTATTAGCATAAAAACAGACACATTATTAATGGAACAGAATAGAGAGTACAGCAATAAACCTATGCATATATGATCAATTAATTTACAACAAAGTAGCTCAGAATATACAATTGGGAAAAAATAGTCTCTTCAACAAATGCTGCTGTAAAAACTGGACAGCCACATGTAAATGAATTAAACTAGACAACTGTCTTACACCATACACAAAAATTTACTCAACATGCATTAAAGACTTGAATATTTGGCCTGAAACCATAAAATTCTTGGAAGAAAACATATGCAGTAAACTCCTTGACATCAATCTTGGTGATAATTTTTCGAATTTTACAACAAAAGCAAAAACAAAAGAATAGAACTACATCAAACTCAAAAGTTCCTGCAGAGCAAAGGAAACCAATAAAGTAAAAGGGAAAATTATGGAATAAGAGAAAATATTTGCAAATCATATATGTGATAAAGGGGTAATATGCAAAATACATAAAGAATAAAGAACTCGTAACACTGAATAGCATAAAACAAAAAACAAAAACAAAAACCAATCTTGTTAAAAAAGTGGCAGAAGATCTGAATAGACATTTTTCAAAAGAGATACAAATGGCCTAACAGGTACATGCAAAGATGCTCAACATCACTAATCATCAGGGAAATGCAAATCAAAACCGCAATGAGATTTCACCACACACTATTAGAATGGATGTCATCAAAAAGACAAGAAATAACAAGTTTTGGCAAGGATATGGAGAAAAGGAAACCATTGTGCACTGTTGTTGGAAATGTAAATTGAAGCACCCACCATGGAAAAACAGTTGGAGGTTTTTCCAAAAACTAAAAATAAAAATGCCATAAGATCCAGCAATTCCACTTCTGGGTATTTATCTGAAGAAAACAAAAACACTAATTTTGAAAGATATATACATTTCCCATATTGTTGCAGTATTACTGACAATAGCCAAGATCAGGAAACAGCCTAAGTGTTCATTAATGAATGAATACAAAAAGAAATTCTGATATATATATATATAGATAGATAGATAGATAGATGTATCTATCTATCTATCTATGGAATGGACTATTATTCAGCCATAAAAAGTGAAATCTTTCCATTTTCGATACCATGGATGGACCTTAAGCTCATTATGCTAAGTGAAATAAGTCAAACAGATGAAGACAAACAGAGGATGATCTCATTTACATGCAGAATCCAAAAGAAAAAAAAAAAAAAGCTCATAAATACAGAAAACAGACTGGTGGTTTCCAGAGGCAAGGGGTGGGGGTAGACGAAATCAGTAAAGTGTGTCAGAAGGTACAAACTTCCACTAATAAAAAGTAAATAAATCCTGGGGATGTATTGTACATGATGATTCTAATAAATAATACTGTATTGCACATTAGAAAGCTGCTAAGATAGTAAATCTTAAAAGTGTTTATCACAAGAATAAAGAATTATAACTATTTACAGTGATAGTTGTTAACTAGACTTATTGTGGTGATCATTTCACAGTGTATAATAACATCAAATCTTTATGTTGTACACCTGAAACTAAGGTAATGTTATAATGTCATCCCTAGGTATCTGCAGGGGATTGGTCCAGGACCTCTATAGATACCAATTCCCCTGGGATTCTCAAGTCCATTATATAAAATGGCATAGGGCCATTGGTCTTCCATGTTTACCATTCGTATCTTCAGATTCAACCAACCACAGACTGAACTCTGAGTTTGGTTGAATCTGTGGATGGGGAACCCATGGATATGGAGAGACGACTGTGTGTCAATTATACAATTTACAAAAAAAGTGTATTTAGCGCTGCTAATCAGAGAACAAATAACAAGGACAGATGAAACTAAGTGTAGAAGCTAATGTGACTAATTAAAGTAGAGCATTTGTCAAAAATAGGAAGGGATGGAAATATCAAGTATACATGAGGCAGCATGTGTAAGGTGTTACATTTATAGGAGGTATAGAGGTACCACATTTGTGCCATCAGTATCACACAGAAAAAACAAAAACAAAATCCATGCTCTCCATCAGGTCACTGGTTGTTGACAGCTGTGGCAATACTTGCCCCTGTGTCTCTCCAATACAACGAGAGTAGATTTTGACACCAAGCACCTTCTGTATTTTTGGCTCCCTTGCTCCTGAATCATGTACTTCAGGATTAAGGTATAATAGGGCTTTCACCCTGCTTGCACCCTGTCCTAAATATGTAAACCTACCCCACATTTCTCACCTAACTTATCACTGTGTATTTTAAATTTCAGTTTAAAATTATAGCATTTAATCATCTAAAGCTCTGAGATTTTTTGTTCTAAGACCACTGGGATAGTGATTGGACGTGTACTTGGGGGACACTGTTGCATCAAGGTAATTTCCTACACAACTCTGTAGTTCCTATTTCAGGATCAAAAACAAGTTTCTATTTATTTATCAATAGAATAATTTATCATGCAAAATATGAAGAAAATATTCAACAGACTTGTTAAGTAAACAAAAAATTACAAACAGTATATTTAGTATAAGGCCCAGATGGCAAATAATTTCTTTCAGCAACCATTTGATAGTAATTGCCTGAAATCATTTGGTTGAGAATGATTTAAACTTGTTGAGAAAGACAGAGTCTCCAAGATCTATGTAGATCAAAGGCTGTGAACAGTTCGCAAGGTCTATCCTGAGAACTATTAAGTGAGAAAATTCATGGATCCCTTGGGGAAGGAAAAACCGCTAAAGGTAACTATGAAATGGGCAAGATGATGTGTGGTTTTAACCATTAACATCATTAAATGGAATAAAAATTTATGGTCAACTAGTTTAATTCACTGTCACATTGTAGAAATATTTACAAACAAAAACTATTGAAGTTCAGCGTATACTGATAGTAGGGTTCATTTCTAAACATTAAAGCTCCATGTTTGACTCACTTTTATATACACGCTGAATAAAATATTTATTATTGATGAAAATGTGCATAAGGTACTAAAACAGGAATCAGCAAACTTTTTCTGTAAAGGACAAGATAGGAAATATTGCAGGCTTTGCAGGTCATATGGCCTCAGTGGCGGTTGCCCCTACTCATCTCTATCACTGCAGCACAAAGCAGTCGTAGACAATACCAAACAAATGGGTGTGACTGTGTTCCAAGAAACATCTATTTATAAAACAGAGGGTGGACTAGAATTGGCCCACCTGCCACAGTTTATTGATCCCTATACCAGAAGGTGCTTAAAATTTGTAGATCTTCATATCGTGAATAATCATTTTGCATGACTTGGTTAGCCCGAAAGTTTCCTACAACACTACAGTTGTACTAACCTATCATAGCTATGTAAAGTATATGTCATGAAGAATTGGGGCTACATGAAATAGATACTTTTCAACTGACTGAATTGCTTTGCCACACCAACAATGGAACTCTTGACTTTCAGGATTAGGGACCAGTGTTACCATCTGAACGGGGCTGCTCTGCTTTATACAATCTGAATGATTAAATAAGGAGTGTTAACCATATCTTGAATTGGTGGGGCCCTCCTAGTTCAAAACTCATTTGCTGTCTTCTCAGATATTCTTTGTACTTGTTTGACAATAAAATTTTGATCTGCTTTTCTCTTTATGGGTAGACATTTGCAAATTCAGGTTTTTAATATTTCAAAAAATTGTTCTTCAATTAAGTCTTTTATTATTTTTTTTCTTGTTTCTATTGTGAATAAATTTAAAATTCCTAGATCTCCTTTCTCTAAATGTGATGGATAGAAATTTGGTTCTGGTGCCTGGGGTTTGAATTCCAAGCCCACTGCTTACTGTTTGACCTTAGGAAAATTAATTAACCCCTCTATGTCTTAGTTCCCTTATCTGTAAAATGAAGAGACTGGTACCTAAATCATGGAGTGGCTTTGAGGAGTAAACAAGTTAATTCATGTCAAGTGCTTTCCACAGTAAATGAAAGAGTAAGCACTCAAATGTTAATTAAGACCTTGTAACTGTGGTAGATCATAGCATCTGTGAGTTGATTGTCTAGTAACTCATATTTCTCCTCTGTCAAAACTGGTAAATTACTCAAATTAATCAACTTATGGAAAAAGCTGAAAGTTTATTATTACTACATTGTACTATTATATCCTGGATTTGAATTTTCCCTAGTTACAAGATAGTAAGATACCTTAAAATGTACATGGATGTTGGCAGAAGAGACATGACACTCCTGGGAAAGAGACAAAAATTCTCTTATAGCTCAGTAAAAAGCTTGAGTATCAGCCTATTTGCTTTCGCTTCCCTTGGACCTCAAGTCTCACATGGGAGGTGCAACAAGGTCAAATGTTTATTGTGCACATAGTAGTGGGATTGTGATGCAGCTCAGGAAGACTGAGTTTCAGGGATCTACCACTTTCACAGCAAGCAGTAAGCAAGGCCTCTTATGGTTTGGGGGGCAGGAGCGAGGCATTATATCATCCCTCCAGGTTCACCACTGAAAACATAAGCCCAAGAAAAGGCCCACATAATGAGCAGTTAGGGACTGTCTTTCTTGGCACACCCAGCAAGACATGTAGGAAAACAATAAGCCCAACAACTACTATTTCTTTCATTTGTACACCAGGCCCAGCAGTGTGTGATACGTTAATTTTTCTTTACTCTTTTTAGCTCTATGATAAACAGCTTGGTAAACTTGGGTTTAATGACTTTAAACTGATTTCTTCTTGGAATGTTTTTCAAGCTCTTAATGTGCTATAAATCTCCAAAAAGAAAAATTTACTGTTCAGTGTTTCCCAAACTTTTATGACCACGGGTTTCTTTTACTTAAGAAGAATTACTTATGAATACCAAGTGCATTTTTCAGAAGTACTACTGGCTGTTGCTATTCTGCTTGCTTCTCACTATTTCCTGATCTTTTAAGAAAAATCACTGTAATACACTTAATCTGTTCATGAATATACAGTGCCAAGGTCTAGTAGTTTTCTGGTGACATCCTTAGGATTTTCTATGAATAATATCCTGTCATCTGTATCAATTAATTTGGTAAAGTTACAGTTACAAAATTAATATACAGAAATTTGTTGCATTTCTATATACTAACAACAAAATAACAGATAGAGAAATTAAGGAAATAATCCTGTTCACCATAACATCAGAAAGAATAAACACCTATGAATAAACCTAGTTAAGAAGGCAAAAGACCTGTACTTGGAAAACTATAAGACTCTGATGAAAGAAATTGAAGATGAAACAAACAGTTGGAAAGATATACCTTGTTCTTGGATTGGAAGAATTAATATTGTTAAAACGACCAAACTACCCAAGGCAGTCTAGAGATTCAGTGTAATCCCTATCAAATTATCAATGGCATTTTTCACAGAAATAGTAAAAAAAAATTTTTTTTTAATTTCTGTGGAAACACAAAAGACCCCAAATAGCCACAGCAACCTTGAGAAAGAAGAATAGAGCTGGAAGAATCAGGCGCCCTGACTTCAGACTATACTACAAAGCTACAGTCATCAAAACAGTATGGTACTGGCACAAAAACAGACACTTAGATCAATGGAACAGGATAGAAAGCTCAGAAATAAACCCACCCACCTATGCTCAATTAATCTACAAAAAAAGGAGGCAAGAATATACAATGAAGAAAAGGCACTCTGCATAACAAGTGATACTGGGAAAACTGGACAACTACATGTAAAAGAATGAAATTAGAACACTCCTTAACACCATACACAAAAATAAACTCAAAATGGATTAAAGACCTAAATGCAGGACTGGATACTATAAAAATCCTAGAAGAAAACATAGGCAGAACACTCTTTCACATAAATCACAGCAGTACATTTTTGGATCCACCTCCTAGAGTAATGGAAATAAAAACAAAAGTAAACAAATGGGACTTAATTAAAGTTAAAAGCATTTGCACAGCAAAGGAAACCATAAACAAAACAAAAAGACAACCTACCGAATGGGAGAAAATATTTGCAAACAATGCAACCGACAAGGGATTAATTTCCAAATACACAAAGAGCTCACACAGTTCAATATCCAAAAAAAAAAAAAAAACACACACAAAGCAAACAAAAAACAACAACAACCACCCAATCAAAAAATGTGCAGAAGATCTAAACAGACATTTTTCCAAAGAGGACATACAGATGGCCAACAGGCACATGAAAAGATAATCAATATCACTAATTACTAGAGAAAAGCAAATCAAAACTGCAGTGAGGGATCACCTCACACAGTTCAGAATGGCCACCATGAAAAAGTCTCAACTAATAAATGCTGGACAGGATGTGGAGAAAAGGGAACCCTCCTACACTGTTGGTGGGAGTGTAAATTGGTGCAGCAATTATGGAAAACAGAATGGAAGTTTCTTAAAAAAAGTAAAACCAGAGTTGCCATATGATCCAGAGATCCCACTGCTGGGCTTACACCCAGAGAAAACTATAATTTGAAAAGACACAAGCACCTCAATGTCCTTAGCAGCACTGTTTACAACAGCCAAGACATGGAAACAGCCTAAGTGTCCATCAACAGATGAATGGATAAAGAAGATGTGGTATAAACACACAATGGAATATTACTCAGCCATAAAAAAGAATGAAATAATGCCATCTGCAGTAACATGGATGGACATAGAGATTATCATACTAAGTGAGGTCAGTCAGATAGAGAAAGACAAATATCACATGACATCACTTGTATGTGGAATATAAAAAAATTGATACAAATGAACTTATTTACAAAAGAGAAGCAGACTTACACACACAGAAAACAAACTTATGGTTACCAAAGGGGAAAGTGGGGGAAGGGAGAAATTAGGAGTTTGGGATTAAAATATACACACTACTATATATAAAATAGATAACTAGCAAGGACCTACTGTATAGCACAGGAACTATACTCAATATCTTCTAAGAACATATAATGGATAAGAATCTTTAAAAGAACATATATATGCATATATATACCTGAATCACTTTGCTGTACACCTGAAACTAACACAGCATTGTAAATCAACTATATTTCAATAAAAATTATAAAATTAAAATTAGAAAGGGAAAACAAAACATATAAAATAAAATAAAGTGCCTAAGGCAGAAAGAGGTACATGTAAAGTGCTCAGTATTTGAAATAGTTGCCTTTCCTATTCTGTGGCTTTCACTGACATGCTAACCTTAATCATCTGATCATGGTAGTAACTGCATTGTTTTATTAACTTTTTGTACCATATAACACATTCCTGGACTACACAGCTACCATTTTTAAGTGAATGCTAAACATTCCTTTAATTCCCTGCCGTAACTTTCTGAAATTCTTCTCTTACTCTTACATGTGGGATATCTTACTAACGATTATTCTTCCTTTATATTCAATACATCGTCACTCTGTGGCAAACTCTATTCGCCACTGTACAATATTTAGATTACTCTCTCATGACATTCAGGAGACATCAATCGGTTAACGCCGTGGCAATTTTGCTCATAAAAAGAAGTTAAGGAGTGTTATTAGCTGTGGCAGATGCAGTGGTAGCCCCAAATATTTTGTCCACTCCCCTGCATCTCTCACACCCCTACAATTAGGAGCAGCTTTGCAATAAATTCTGGCTGATTGTCCATGGACGGAAGCGCCACAAAATACTTCCTCAGAAGCACTGCAGAGCATGCTTATCAGCTTATCAGCTGCTGCTGCACCTGACAACGTGCAGATGAGATGGTGCGCTCCCATCAGCTTGACTTCCTGGGTGACCGTGTGGAGCACAGCCCCACCAGCTCTCAAGTGTGAGGCATGTGTTATGAGAAAGAAATCAACTGTTGTTGTGTTAAGCCATGGAGATTTTGTTAAGTTATATTATCATGAAAAGAAAACCAGTTTTGAATAATAAAAGGCCCCCCCAAAGCTAGAAATTTGTAAAGCCACCAACAGCCTATATACTCCCTGTGTTAATAAATTTGGAAACCTTGAAGATGCTTGTTATTGAGAATTAAGATATCCTGTAGTAACGTTTGGTGTACGTTTGGTAATGATGTCCCTTAGAACACTAATTCTTGGGTATAATAATAGATACTGTATGTAAAAAATTGGTCTGCTGGAGAAATATTTGGGAAATACTGCAAACTAAATAGCCCCCTTGAAGAGTCACTCAACATATAAGCATGATATATGTTCCAAGACACCAATATTTCTTTAATCCAATTTTCTAAATGTAAGCATGGAAGACAGTGTTTTCTATTAAAAATCTGGGGAATCCAAGTGAAACAAAATCTATATTCACACAGAAACCTGAATGTAATGTTTATAACAGCTTTTTTTTTCTGTAACCACGAAACACTGGAAACAACCAAGTGTTCCTCCCCTGGGAAATAGATAAACCAACTGTGGTCTATCCACACCATGAAAGAGCACACAGCTACAGAAAGGAAAAAAGTGCTGATACACCCAACAATATGGGTAAACTTCAAATGTGTTACGCTAAGTGAAAGAAGCCATTCTCAAAAGGCTACATACTGTATAACAATATCCACTTGCATGACATCCTAGAAGAGGCAAAAAATACAAGCATAGAGAACAGATCCGGGTTCACCGGGTTAGCACTGGGGCGGGCTGGGGGGGTGGGTGGCACAAAGAAATTACATGGGTGCTGGAAATTTTCTGCACTCTGTGCACGAGGTTGTAAGAACCTAGTCTATGCATGTGTAAAAATTCATCAAACTGTATACCAAAAAAATGATTTTAACTGTATGTAAATGTGAAATGTTTAATTCCTATCAAAAAACTTAAAATACTAAAATACTATTTGGGGTAGTAACTTACAGAATTCCAATTAGGTAAAGCCAACACGAAGAAATGTTTAGTACTTCTTTTCAATAGGGCGCTAAGTGATAGAGGGACTATGCATCTTTCATATATTTCAAGAGCTCCAGATAAATGGGTACAATATAAGGAAGATAAAGAAGATACATGTTGGCTCAAAAAAGAACCCTCTTTACTCCTAAGAAAATGCTTGGATGGAAATTAATGAGGACAACCCTCAACTTCTGCTGGCAGCAGTCAAGCTCCAAACTGGAATAGATTATTTGTGTGAGTGCCTAAGGCACCTGAACCTTAACTTCTTAGTCATGACAAAAATTTCCTGTTACATATAAAATTTTGAAGCAGGTGAGCAAAGTAAAGTACAAGGTGCAACACACAAAAACATGCATGTGCATGAATACACATGCATATGTACATACAAGGATACATATTTGAGTGTGAGTTCACATAGGTACGTGTATATAGATAAGATCATAAAAATGACTTCTTCTCCCTTCTTGTAGAGAGTTAAGTCAGCTTTGCAAAAGTTCAAGTAAAGATTAGGTCTGCCAACATTTTCAGCAGGCCCATGAAATTTACATATTGATCGGGCCCTGCCCACATGAGAACTATCCACATATACAAAAGTGCTCTCTCTTTAATCTGTCTTTTACACACAGCTCCTACTGTGGCTTCTATAAAACATGTGGGTAAGTTTATTTTATATCTTTAATGCAGTAGGTTTACTTTCATTCTGTGGTTTGATTCATTAAACTACATCGTTTAAGTCTAAATTTTAATGACCCTGATAGTCTACATTTCATCTTTAATGGTGTACTTTAAATTTTCTTTTAAAGGTGATATTAGTAACCTCCATTTTAATCACTCAAGCTTTCACTGGCATTACCATATCCTGCTATGCCTTGTGCATTCAATATTCTCTTTTTAAATTATGTACATATGTGTTTATTTTTATCCTTGCATGTGAAGCCCCTGCTCACGATACAAAGCAGGTATAACCTCCCATTGGTTTAATATTTCTATTAATGAACAAAGCAGCGATTGAAGAAATATATGTTTGCTTATGTATATATGCACACAGACACACAATCATGTGTATTATGTATGTGCATAAATACATGTGTGTAACTCTCTATGGTTAGTTA
Source organism: Balaenoptera musculus (assembly GCF_009873245.2). Taxonomy (NCBI): domain Eukaryota; kingdom Metazoa; phylum Chordata; class Mammalia; order Artiodactyla; family Balaenopteridae; genus Balaenoptera; species Balaenoptera musculus. The sequence continues at coordinate 84,085,136 of NC_045793.1, read as the reverse complement.
CCCAAAGGATTAAAGTGATAAAACATATTTTACCTTATGGTTTTACACTGGTAACTAATGTTTTGAGATACTTTACAGTGTATGTGTACAGTGTATGTGTTACAGGTCTTTAGAATGAATTTTATTTGTTTTATTTAATCTCAAAATAATTCTATTACTTGCCACTTACAGAATACTGTCATTGTTCATTCCTTCTTTGTTGTATATAGATATCATTTTCTTTTCTAATACCAGGTTATTTAAAATTGTTATTCAATGTGTTCAAATGTCTTGAAAAGAATGTGTAAAGTTGTTATTGATCAAGAACTCATTTTTATATATATATATATATATATATTGTTTTTTCTTTTAGAATAGAGTATAGGTTCCTCAGTCAGTCTATCTGGGTTTCAGTCCTTCTTTTGCAAATATTAGCTGTGTGACCTCAACTAGTTCTCTAAAGAACATAGTAAGGTGGCATGATAGGTCAACGAGATAACACATGTGAAACATTTATTTTGACAACTGGCAGATAGTAAGGTCGCAATACGTATTAACTCTGTTACTGTATCATCACTATAACTTATAGGTCTTTGCTTACCCATGTAATTTATAGGTCTTTGTTAGACTTGCAATGCATATGATACTAAAATTCTTTTCATTTGCTGGACTGTAAAAAAAGAAATGAATCTCTTTAAAGACTTTATCTACTACATAGAATCTGTTGGGTTGGCCCAAAAGTTCATTTGGGTTTCTACGTAAGATGTTATGGAAAAACATAAGCAGAACACTCTATGACATAAATCACAGCAAGATACTTTTTGACCCACCTCTTAGAGAAACAGAAATAAAAACAAAAATAAACAAATGGGACCTAATGAAACGTAAAAGCTTTTGCACAACAAAGGAAACCATAAACAAGATGAAAAGACAACCCTCAGAATGGGAGAAAATATTTGCAAGTGAAGCAACTGACAAAGGATTAATCTCCAAAATTTACAAGCAGCTCATGCAGCTCAATATAAAAAAAACAAGCAACCCAATCCAAAAATGGGCAGAAGATCTAAATAGACATTTCTCCAAAGAAGATATACAGATTGCCAACAAACACATGAAAGAATGGTCAACATCATTAATCATTAGAGAAATGCAAATCAAAACTACAATGAGATATCATCTCACACCAGTCAGAATGGCCATCATCAAAAAATCTACAAACAATAAATGCTGGAGAGGGTGTGGAGAAAAGGGGACACTCTTGCACTGTTGGTGGGAATGTAAATTGATACAGCCACTATGGAGAACAGTATGGAGGTTCCTTAAAAAACTAAAAATAGAACTACCATACAACCCAGCAATCCCACTACTGGGCATATACCCTGAGAAAACCATAATTCAAAAATAGTCATGTACCAAAATGTTCATTGCAGCTCTGTTTACAATAGCCAGGACATGGAAGCAACCTAAGTGTCCATCGACAGATGAATGTATAAAGAAGATGTGGCACATATATACAATGGAATATTACTCAGCCATAAAAAGAAACGAAATTGAGTTATTTGTAGTGAGGTGGATGGACCTAGAGTCTGTCATACAGAGTGAAGTAAGTCAGAAAGAGAAAAACAAATACCATACGCTAACACATATATATGGAATATAAAAAAAAAAAAAAAAAAGGTCATGAAGAACCTAGGGGCAAGACGGGAATAAAGACACAGACCTACTAGAGAATGGACTTGAGGATACGGGGAGGGGGAAGGGTAAGCTGGGACAAAGTGAGAGAGTGGCATGGACTTATATACACTACCAAACATAAAATAGATAGCTAATGGGAAGCAGCCGCATAGCACAGGGAGATCAGCTCGGTGCTTTGTGACCATCTAGAGGGGTGGGATAGGGAGGGTGGGAGGGAGGGAGACGCAAGAGGGAAGAGATATGGGGACATATGTATATCTATAACTGATTCACTTTGTTATATAGCAGAAACTAACACACCATTGTAAAGAAATTATACTCCAATAAAGATGTTAAAAAAAAAAAAAGATGTTACAGAAAAACCCGAACGAAATTTTGGGCCAACCCAATACATATAGCTTTACATTTTAAAATTTAAATCTACCATATGACTTGATTTTCAGCTTAAGGCTGTAGGTTGTGTAGTTATTCTCTTTGACAAAAGAGGAAATCAGGAATATGATGACTGTGTGCTGCCCAGTTCACAAAACCCATTATTATTAATAAAGCTGTGGTCAGAACTTGGGCCATGTGATTCCTCTTCTAGAACTCTTATTATGCATCTGTCACCTGCTACTCAAATATGTTGGGATATTTACAATTACTCAACTTACTCTTTTACCTCTTTTACTTCACAAGTGTTAAATTCCACGAATCAGCTTATCTAGAAATACTGTTATAAAGGATTTTCTGAAACCATACAAATGCTAGACGAAAGTTTGTTTACCATTTTTCATATTCTTGGAGAAAGCCTTTCAAAACATGACACAATACTTAAAAGGAATTACTGTGAAAATTAATGGCATAAAAGTTGAAAATTTCAGTAATTTATAAAAATACAATAAAAATAAACTTTGAAATATAAAAAAATGTTTCAATTGTCAAATGTAAGAAGGCTGGCTACTTCCTACTAATTAATAAGGAAGGGACAAACCCACAAGGGGAAAAAAAGATATTATCGTTAATATTTTAAAATGTAAATGCCAATATAATTAAGAAAATACATTAAACTTCACTTAATTAAATATTTACCAATAAATGCTAAAAACTTAAAGTGCAGTATAAACCAGTGTGAGTGATGTATGGAGAGAAGCATTTTCACACATTGTTGTTTACCTGTATGAACTGAAATTTGGTAAAACTCTCCCTATCAAAAAAAAAGTACATACTTTCAACTCAAAAATTTCACTTTCTGTTTACTAGTGCCCAAGCACATAAACAAAACTATACAGGCATGAATTTTTAGCATTGTTTTTGTAAGATCAGAGAACTAGAAAAATCAAAAGTTTCATTAAATATGATACTGGTCATTTAAAAGACAATACTACATTTATTACGGACTATTTTTCAATAATGGAAAAAGAGAGCATTAACACTATCAATGATATGAGAATATCTCCAAGGTACTTGATATTAAAAGAGGCAAGTTGCAGAAAGTATGATTCAGTGTATGTACTAGTCCATATACATATGTATATAAGTTTAAAATTCTTAAAATTAATGGAGGGTATGAGAACACACCTGACATCGGTCACTTCTGAGGAATAGAACTGGTGGTTGAACGAGACTTCTCATTTTATACCTCTAAACAGATAAAACTATCTCCCCTCCCATGAAGCCAACATTCTAGTAGATGCAGAGACAGGACAAAAAAATAGGTCAAATATATGTCTGATAGAGATACGTAATCTCCAGGAGCTAGAGCAGAGAAGAGAGGAAAAGGGCAAGGGACCTATGGAAAGGGAAGCACTTTGTTGCCTCATAATCAGGCCCCTGTCAAGTACTGCACACAATTCGCCTCAATTAATTCTTATTATGATTCTCTTATTTACTTTTCTCCATTTTTTGATTAAGAAAATAAGAATAAGTAGTTATTTAACTCCTAATCCCCAATCAATACAGCTAGTGTTGGTAACATCAGGAGTCACTTATGTCTGTCTGTTTCCAAATTCTAAGTGGTCTTCCAGAAAAAAAAGAAGAGTTCCCAAAGCACTGTGCCTAAGCTGACTTTAGCACGTTGACAGTTTTAGCTTTCACTCCACTGAATTTGTCTAGTGCTCTAGTGGATTTACATAAGGCAAGGTATACCCTCATAAAAAATATCCTTTCAAAATATTGCACATACACAATCTTTTTAAAGTGGAAACCCAAACATACATTAGAAATGGGTACAGCATTTTTCTGCCTTATTGCTCAAGCTGAATGTTTTGCTCAAAATATAAATATATGGTTGCAGACTTCACATAGCTCTGCGTTTTCTGGGTCTTGTGTGCTAAGCTACTAAGGAACTGTTGTCTAAGGAATGAACACTTAACAGCTGCCTTTGGGAATGTAAATTTGATTCTTTGGGCTGCTCATGGGAGGGTGTGACATTTTCCTCTTCAGAGACAGAGGACTGGATGGCATTAGGCCATTGATTAAATAGTGATCCAAGTAAATTCAGTGTCAACTTATGCATCTATTCTACATGTATTTTCTTCTGAATCATCTTTCTCTAATAGTCTTCATATTTTCACTATAATTTAACTATCCTTTCAATATATTTAAGATATGCTGTTTAAAATGGCATCTGAACTCCTATGTTGGTGGGCTATTTCTGAATTGTCACACTGCAGGGTCTGCATATGTGTGTGTATTTGTGAGAATTAAGGCTGAGAAGGAAATGTATCAAAGCAGCTTAAATACAATAAAATAGATATTCTTAATCAAAATAATTATTAAATTAGCCTTTATACTACCTTTTTTACTAATACAACAAAGATAAAAGGTCACAGATATAAGGGAATCATCTTTTTAGATTACCTAAAATTTCCGTAAGTTACTCTTCTTAAATGAAAAGCATAATGAGATTACAGAGGCCATTTCTACTTTATCGTAATTAAGTGGTCTGACATTGGAAAAAAGAATCCCAATATACCTAAAAAAATTTGTGTGACATTAATTTTACAATAAATGTGTCAGTCAAAATACTCTGGAAAAATAATGCAACGCTTGAGGAAGAAGAGTGCTTTGGATTCCTTTCCAGGTGTATTGCACAGCTACCAAATGAGAGGATCCAACACATGCCCAGAAGGGACAGCACAAGCAATCCAGTGAGGACTGGTTTAAATATGATCTAATGAACTAAATGTATTTCTGCCTGTTACTGTTAGGTTGTCTTTCAAGGCTGACTTAGAGGTATTTATTCAGCTGGTCGGTCTGACAGATGACAGTTTAACCTACTGAAGATTTTTATTTTGCCTGTATGATTCTGAGAATTTCTTTGTAAAAAATGTATTTTTAATACTGAGGGCCTTTTTTTCTCCCAAAGTGCAAGACCTTTTATTTGATTAGATTTTAAAATAATGACTTTCTTTTAAATAACTTAAGAACATATTTTTTATATTAAAATATCATCCTAAACAGTAATTCTATTTAAATGTTTAGTAGTTATCTCTTTATCTGAAAAAATCTGAGAGAAATTTTATTTTTTGGTTTTCACAGAAGGATTTTGCTGTGGTCATGAAACTTCTATAAAACTAACAGAAAATGATACATGGTGAAAAACTTCCAGTTAGAAAATAGGCTATTTCCAGGGCTTCCCTGGTGGTGCAGTAGTTGAGAGTCCGCCTGCCAATGCAGGGGACACGGGTTCGAGCCCTGGTCCGGGAAGCTCCCACATGCCGCGGAGCAGCTAAGCCCACGCACCACAACTACTGAGCCTGCGCTCTAGAGCCTTCAAGCCACAGCTACTGAAGCTCGGGTACCTAGAGCCCGTGCTCCGCAACAAGAGAAGCCACCGCAGTGAGAAGACTGCACACCGCAATGAAGAGTAGCCTGCTCGCCGCAACCAGAGAAAGCCTGCATGGAGCAACGAAGACACAACACAACCAAAAATAAAAAATAGTAAGTAAAATAAATAAATAAAGAAAGAAAAGAAAATAGGCTATTTCCTTTTTTAAGGTCTCTTTGTCATCCTTGTTGATTAACAGTCTCCAGTTGTTTTCGCAATTATTAGCCTCATCATTCTTTAGATTAATGCCGCATAGAAAAGTGCTTTTTATTTAAACTTCATGATTTGAGATCTGGAAGCTAAATCATGGAGGGAAGTGAGACTGATAATTCTCTCATCTTCACTTTTCATCCCTTAGACTCAGTTTGTCATCTAGATTATGACTGTGTAGTAAAACAGAGTATATTAGAGGCCACTCAGCAAGTTAGTTCCTTTTGTCTCTCTGGTCTCTGACTTACTTGGGGGGAAAAAATGGACCCCCCCCAAAAAAATGCTGCTGAGGATCTTAGATAGATGGGTCCTCACCAAAACACAAAAATAGACCCTTAAAAGCCATGTCAGAAACGGGATGTGTATGGGTCCTTCCTTCTCTTCCTTCCCTTCCTTCCTTCCTCCCTCCCTCCCTCTCTCTCCTTCTTTCTTTCCTTCTTTCTTTATCTCTTTCTCTCTCTTTCTCTCTTCCTTCCTTCCTTTCTTTCTCCAATAAGTAGTTCAGAAAATCAGAGAAAGTTCTCAGAGAATCTGTAATTATTCCCATGTGTGGATACAGCTGTTTTTCCTGGGAAACTCCGCCTAGAAAAGGCATCACCCAGGGGTTTCCCTGGTGGCGCATTGGTTAAGAATTCGCCTTAGAATGCAGGGCACATGGGTTCAATCCCTGGTCCGGGAAGATCCCACATGCTGAGGAGTAACTAAGCCTATGCACCACAACTACTGAGCCTGCGCTCTAGAGCCCGCGAGTCACAACTACTGAAGCCCATGCTCTGCAATGAGAAGCCACCGCAATGAGAGGTCCGTGCACTGCAATGAAGAGTAGCCCCCACTCACCGCAACAAGAGAAAGCCCGCTTGCAGCAAGGAAGACCCAACACAGCCAAAAATAAATAAATACATAAATAAATTTTAAAAATAAATTTAAAAAATAAAGAAAAGGCATCACCCAGAGGTAAAATTTCCTGGGATGTGAACTACAAAACTTTAAAACAGTTTAAAACTTTAAAACAGTTTCGATTCCTCCCTCCCTCCCTCCCTCCCTTCCTTCCTTTCTGCTTTAATTCCTCTTGCAACAAATCACTCACTGGGCTCTGACAGTGGATTTTTTTAAGCATATTTAAACTCACACACTTTTTGTAATGAGGATTTCACTGTAGGGTTTTTCTGTGAAATACCATTTTATCCTAAGAATTGTCTGTTCAAATATTGGAGCATTTGTTTGAAAAGTCCTTCTTAGCCTTTCTAAAGATAAGTCATAATGATTTGTTTTAAATAAAAGGATTTCTATCTCCCAAATGATAGGAGATGACACTATTATATAAACACTCTTAAGAAGTTATAGAACAACAACAGCAACAGGAACTGTTTTCCTGAAGTCATTAGGCTTTTTTAAAAATTAGGTTTGTGTTGTTTTCCAAGTTATCAATCTTTCTACCTTTTATGTTTAAAAAATATTAAAACTTTGCCCACTAGTCTATGGTATTTTGTTTCTTGATGTTTAAAATCTTATGTTTATCTGTAAACATTTATTTGTTAATATTTAAAATGACATACTATCCAATTTGATTGTTGCAGAATTTTCATTGTCTACTTAGGCTATTTATACATGATTTTTAGTTTAAATTATGAATGAAAATCAACATAAATAAAAATCAGTATAGTGGGATTACTTCTTATAAATAACTTGCCACTCTTATGCTAACATGCTTTCTAATATGCAGTTGTTAACTAATTATTTTAGAGAGTCATTAGTTCGTTTAATCTTCTATCTTAATTGCACAATTTTTGGTACCTGACTTTGTCTACACAGTAAATGCAATGTCTATTTTGGATATGCTCTTACTAAGCATTTTTTTAATTTAACAAATGTATTGTAATTGCTACTGGAAATGGTAATTTATATTAATTCCAAATAATGATTCTGATTTATATAAATTTTTATAAATTATATAAAATTTGGTAGAATAAAAATAAACCAAAATTAATGTTTTTGGATATTTAGGAAGCTTATTACAAATATTAGCAAATTGTTTTCTTGAATGATAATACCAAGTTTAATAAGGACAAATCATTCTGGAGAAATTAAAAGTTTCAATTTAATTATAGTAAGTGAACTTATATATAACTGTAAATGGCATAAATTCTCTAGAGTAAATTTCAAACAGTTTTTGAAATTATCAAGTAACATATGGAAAGATGTTTTTAAAATCTTTGCATGTACTTTTCAGTCCTTTACTATGTAGTTTAAATTAATAAAAGAAACATCGCTTTTCATATTCATCCAAAAATTAACCAAAATAATATATTAATTTTTTTTTTTTTGTATTGGGTCCAGTGACCCATTGGATTAGAGAAAAAATACACAGAATTTTTTTCATTTACCAGAGTCATTACTAGACTGGAAAAATAAATCAAATAGACAATCATCAGATAGCAGGTTAACCTGGGAGAAACATCATAAGTACAATTGGAGAGGTATTTGGACAGAATGTACTGAAAATTTTGGAATTTATTTTAGAAGTTATTGTTGCTACACTTATTTTTATGAAAATTTTGGCCAAAAAATGTTGTGGATTTTTTCTTCCTGAAGAAATTAATTCTGTAACTATTATCTGATTAATCACAAGGTGTTTTAGTTCACTGGCCCAAGTCATGGTTTAAAGTTTCAAGGGGTATTGTTTTAAGCTAGAAGCAGTTCTTTCATTTGCGTGATATTCTAAATTCTATAAACATAAAAATAAATCATCTCATCAGATTTTATTTTAACATAAGTGTTTTGCAAATAATCATTCTTATTTGTATAAACTAAAAACTATTTTTTAGATTTTTAAAAAATGATACTGTACTTGGCCAATACGCAATAACAGTTCACTGTTATGGTTGTTCAAAATAATATTTCATCATAACATTTCAAATAACATAACATGCATTATACAGGAATTTTTATTCATTACCTCATTTAATGTTATTTGATATCTGTAACCATATATGATGTATTTATACCCATTTTAGAGAAAATTGAGCCACAGAGAAACTGTAATATTAAACCCAAAATTGAACCTAAATTAATTGAATTCAAAGCCCAGAATCATAACCGTTGCAAACCTTACAGTATTTTACTATTTTAGTAAAACTTGGGGTGGAAATAAATATAATAGCATTTTCTGTCTAGGACTCAAAAATCAAGAATGGCCTTAGATAATCCTATTTAAAATGACATGACTCTAAGAGAATCATTTCAAATCTACAGTAATTTCTATAATCAAGTACTCCAAAAACTACTTGAAAAGAGGAGTTTGTTTCTAGAAGAATATTGAATATATGAAGTCAATGTAATTATTGTTTTAATTTTTTAAGCCTACCACTGAAACTTTTTAATTTTTAAATTTAGTTTTATTTATTTTTTTAGACAGCAGGTTCTTATTACTCATCAATTTTATACACATCAGTGTATACATAGCAATCCCAACCATCCAATTCATCACACCATCATGCCCACCCCACCATGGCTTTCACCCCTTGGTGTCCATACGTTTGTTCTCTACATCTGTGTCTCAATTTCTGCCCTGCAAACTGGTTCATCTGTATAATATTTCTGGTTCCACATATATGTGTTAATATACAATATTTGTTTTTCCCTTTCTGACTTACTTCACTCTGTATGACAATCTCTAGATCCATCCACGTCTCAACAAATGACCCAATTTCGTTCCTTTTTATGCCTGAGTAATATTCCATTGTATATATGTACCACCACTTCTTTATCCATTCTTCTGTCAATGGGCATTTAGGTTGCTTCCATGACCTGGCTGTTGTAAATAGTGCTGCAGTGAACATTGTGGTGCATGTGTCTTTTTGAATTATGGTTTTCTCTGGGTATATGCCCAGTAGTGGGATTGCTGGATCATATGGTAATTCTATTTTTAGCTTTTAAGGAACCTCCATACTGTTCTCCATAGTGACTGTATCAATTTACATTCCCACCAACAGGGCAAGAGGGTTCCCTTTTCTCCACACCCTCTCCAGCATTTGTTGTTTGTAGATTTTCTGATGATGCCCATTCTAACTGGTGTGAGGTGATACCTCATTGTACTTTTGATTGGCATTTCTCTAATAATTAGTGATGTTGGGCAGCTTTTCATGTGCTTCCTGGCCATCTGTATGTCTTCTTTGGAGAAATGTCTATTTAGGTCTTCTGCCCTTTTTTGGATTGGGTTGTTTATTTTTTTAATATTGAGCTGCATGAGATGTTTACATATTTTGAAGACTAATCCTTTGTCCGTTGATTCATTTGCAAATATTTTCTCCCATTCTGACGGTTGTCTATTCATCTTGTTTATAGTTTACTTGCTGTGCAAAAGCTTTGAAGTTTCATTAGGTCCCATTTGTTTGTTTTTATTTCCATTACTCTAGGAGGTGGATCAAAAAAGATGTTGCTGTGATTTATGTCAAAGAGTGTTCTTCCTATGTTTTCCTCTAAGAGTTTTATAGTGTCTGGTCTTACATTTAGGTCTCGAATCCATTTTGAGTTTATTTTTGTGTATGGTGTTAGGGAGTGTTCTAATTTCATTCTTTTACATGTAGCTGTCCAGTTTTCCCAGCACCACTTATTGAAAGGACTGTCTTTTCTCCATTGTATATCCTTGCCTCCTTTGTCCTAGATTAGTTGACCATAGGTACATGGGTTTATCTCTGGGCTTTCTGTCTTGTTCCAATGATCTATGTTTCTGTTTTTGTGCCAGTACCATATTGTCTTGATTACTGTAGCTTTGTAGTATAGTCTGAAGCCAGGGAGTCTGATTCCTCCAGCTCCATTTTTTTCCCTCAAGACTGCTTTGGCTATTCGGGGTCTTTTGTGTTTCCATAAGATCTTTTGTTCTTGTTCCGTAAAAAATGCCATTGGTAATTTGATAGGGATTGCATTGAATCTGTAGATTGCTTTGGGTAGTATAGCCATTTTCACAATATTGATTCTTCCAATCCAGGAACAAGGTATATCTCTCCATCTGTTGGTATCATCTTTAATTTCTTTCATCAGTGTCTTATAGTTTTCTGCATACAGGTCTTTTGTCTCCTTAGGTAGGTTTATTCCTAGGTATTTTATTCTTTTTGTTGCAATGGTAAATGGGAGTGTTTCCTTAAGTTCTCTTTCAGATTCTTCATCATTAGTGTATAGGAATGCAAGAGATTTCTGTGCATTAATTTTGTATCCTGAAACTTTACCAAATTCATTGATTAGCTCTAGTAGTTACCTGGTGGCATGTTTAGGATTCTCTATGTAGAGTATCATGTCATCTGCAAACAGTGACAGTTTTATTTCTTCTTTTCCAATTTGTATTCCTTTTATTTCTTCTTCTTCTCTGATTGCCGTGGCTAGGACTTCCAAAACTATGTCGAATAATAGTGGTGAGAGTGGACATCCTTGTCTTGTTCCTGATCTTAGAGGAAATACTTTCAGTTTTTCTCCATTGAGAATGATGTTTGCTGTGGGTTTGTCGAATATGGCCTTTATTATGTTGAGGTAGGTTCCCTCTATGCCCACTTTCTGGAGAGTTTTTATCAGAAATGGGTGTTGAATTTTGTCAAAAGCTTTTTCTGCATCTATTGAGACGATCATATGGTTTTCATTCCTCAATTTGTTAATATGGTGTATCACATTGATTGATTTGTGTATACTGAAGAATCCTTGCATCCCTGGGATAAATCCCACTTGATCATGGTGTATGATGCTTTTAATGTGTTGTTGGATTCTGTTTGCTAGTATTTTGTTGAGGATTTGTGCATCTATATTCATCAGTGATATTGGTCTGTAATTTTCTTTTTTTGTAGTATCTTCGTCTGGTTTTGGTATCAGGGTGATGGTGGCCTCATAGAATGAGTTTGGGAGTATTCCTCCCTCTGCAATTTTTTGGAAGAGTTTGAGAAGGATGGGTGTTAGCTCTTCTCTAAATGTTTGATAAAATTCGCCTGTGAAGCCATCTGGTCCTGGACTTTTGTTTGTTGGAAGATTTTTAATCACAATTTCAATTTCATTACTTGTGATTGGTCTGTTCATACTTTCTATTTCTTCCTGGTTCAGTCTTGGAAGGTTATACCTTTCTAAGAATTTGTCCATTTTTTCCAGGTTGTCCATTTTATTGGCATAGAGTTGCTTGTGATAGTCTCTTAGCATGCTTTGTATTTCTGCACTGTCTGTTGTAACTTCTCCTTTTTCATTTCTAATTCTATTGATTTGAGTCTTCTCCCTCTTTGTCTTGATGAGTCTGGCTAATGGTTTATCAATTTTGTTTATCTTCTTAAAGAACCAGCTTTTAGTTTTATTGATCTTTGCTATTATTTTCTTTGATTCTATTTCACTTATTTCTGCTCTGATCTCTATGATTTCTTGTCTTCTGCTAACTTTAGGTTTTATTTGTTCTTCTTTCTCCAGTTCCTTTAGGTGTAAGGTTAGATTGTTATTTGAGATTTTTCTTGTTTCTTGGGGTAGGATCATATTGCTCTAAACTTCCCTCTTAGAACTGCTTTTGCTGAATGCCATTGGTTTTGGATCATCATGATTTCATTGTCATTTTTCTCTAGGTATTTTTTGATTTCCTCTTTGATTTCTTCAGTGATCTCTTGGTTATTTAGTAATGTATTGTTTAGCCTCCATGTGTTTGTGTTTTTTACGTTTTTCTCCCTGTAATTGATTTCTAATCTCATAGCACTGTGGTCAGAAATGATGCTTGATATGATTTCAATTTTCTTAAATTTACTGAGACTTGATCTGTGACCCAAGATATGATCTATCCTGGAGAATGTTCTGTGCGCACTTGAGAAGAAAATGTAATCTGCTGTTTTTGAATGGAATGTCCTATAAATATCAATTAAATCTATCTGGTCTATTGTGTTATTTAAAGCTTCTGTTTCCTTATTTATTTTCATTTTGGATGATGTGTCCATTGGTGTAAGTGAGGTGTTAAAGTCCTCCACTATTACTGTGTTACTGTCGATTTCCTCTTTTACAGCTGTTAGCAGTTGCCTTATGTATTGAGATGCTCCTATTTTGGGTGCATATATATTTATAATTGTTGTATCTTCTTCTTGGATTGACCCCTTGATCATTATGTAGTGTCCTTCCTTGTCTCTTGTAACATTCTTTATTTCAAAGTCTATTTTATCTGATATGAGTACTGCTACTACAGCTTTCTTTTGATTTCCAATTTGCATAGAATATCTTTTTCTATCCCCTCACTTTCAGTCTGTATGTGTCCCTAGGTCTGAAGTGGGTCTCTTCTAGACAGCATATATATGGGTCTTGTTTTTGTATCCATTCAGCAAGCCTGTGTCTTTTGGCTGGAGCATTTAATCCATTCACGTTTAAGGTAATTATCAATATGTATGTTCCTATCATCATTTTCTTAATTGTTTTGGGTTTGTTTGTGTAGGTCCTTTTCTTCTTTTGTGTTTTCCACTTAGAGAAGTTCTTTTAGCATTTGTTGTAGAGCTGGTTTGGTGGTGCTGAATTCTCTTAGCTTTTGCTTGTCTGTAAAGCTTTTGATTTCTCCATCAAATCTGAATGAAATCCTTGCCAGCCAGAATAATCTTGGTTGTAGGTTCTTCCCTTTCATCACTTTACGTATATCATGCCACTGCCTTCTGGCTTGTAGAGTTTCTGCTGAGAAATCAGCTGTTAAGCTTATGGGAGTTCCCTTGTACATTATTTGTCGTTTTTCCCTTGCTGCATTCAATAATGTTTCTTTGTCTTTAATTCTTGTCAATTTGATTACTATGTGTCTCGGCGTGTTTCTCCTTGGGTTTATCCTGTATGGGACTCACTGCACTTCCTGGACTTGGGTGGCTATTTCCTTTCCCATGTTAGGGAAGTTTTCGACTATAATCTCTTCAAATATTTTCTCTGGCCCTTTCTCTCTCTCTTCTCCTTCTGGGACCCCTATAATGTGAATGTTGTTGCATTTAATGTTGTCCCAGAGGTTTCTTAGGCTGTCTTCTTTTCTTTTCATTCTTTTTTCTTTATTCTGTTCCATGGCAGTGAATTCCACCATTCTGTCTTCCAGGTCACTTATCCCTTCTTCTGCCTCAGTATTCTGCTATTGATTCATTCTAGTGTAGTTTTCATTTCAGTTATTGTATTGTACATCTCTGTTTGCTTGTTCTTTAATTCTTCTATGTCTCTGTTAAACATTTCTTGCACCTTCTCGATCTTTGCCTCCATTCTTTTTCCGAGGTCTTAGATCATCTTCACTATCATTATTCTGAATTCTTTTTCTGGAAGACTGCCTATCTCCACTTCATTTAGTTGTTTTTCTGGGGTTTTATCTTGTTCCTTCATCTGGTACATAGCCCTCTGCCTTTTCATCTTGTCTATCTTTCTGTGAATGTGGTTTTTGTTCCACAGGCTGCAGGATTGTAGTTCTTCTTGCTTCTGCTGTCTGCCCTCTGGTGGATGTGGCTATCTAAGAGGCTTGTGGAAGTTTCCTGATAGGAGGGACTGGTGGTGGGTAGAGCTGACTGTTTCTCTGGTGGGCAGAGCTCAGTAAAACTTTAATCTGCTTGTCTGCTGATGGGTGGGGCTGGGTTCCCTCCTTGCTAGTTGTTTGGCCTGAGACAACCCAACACTGGAGCCTACCTGGGCTCTTTGGTGGGGCTAATGACAGACTCTGGGAGGGCTCACGCCATGGAGTACTTCCCAGAACTTCTCCTGCCAGTGTCCTTATCCCCACGGTGAGCCACAGCCACCCCCCTCCTCTGCAAGAGACCTTCCAACACTAGCAGGTAGGTCTGGTTCAGTCTCCCCTGGGGTCACTGCTTCTTCCCATGGGTCCTGATGTGCACACTTTGTGTGTGTCCTCCAAGAGTGGAGTTTCTGTTTCTCTCAGTCCTGTGGAAGTCCTGCAATCAAATCCCACTATGCTTCAAAGTCTGATTCTCTAGAAATTCCTCCTCCTGTTGCCGGACTCCCAGGTTGGGAAACCTGACATGGGGCTCAGAACCTTCCCTCCAGTGGGTGGACTTCTGTGGTATAAGTGTTCTCCAGTCTGTGAGTCACCCACCCAGCAGTTATGGGATTTGATTTTACTGTGATTGCGCCCCTCCTACCTTCTTATTGTGGTTTCTCCTTTGTCTTTGGCTCTAGGGTATCTTTTTTGGTGAGTTCCAGTGTCTTCCTGTCAATTACTGTCCCGCAGCTAGTTGTGATTCTGGTGTTCTCACAAGAGGGAGTGAGAGCACGTCCTTCTACTCTGCCATCTTGGTTCAGGGCCAGTCCAAAACAAGTTTTAAATTGTTATATTTGAAAAGCATAATTTAGTGATGTATATTATTGTTTTATATTATACATATCTATAACCTTTTTTCTATTACATATTTTTACCTCCATATATTCTGATAGGATGGAAATGCACAAGTAAATTAAAAGGATTATTGTAACTTCAAGAAAAAAATGTGTTGGAGATCTCCTAATCTAGTTATTTAAACATTTTCCACAGAGCCCTTGGGTTCTGTGGGGATGACTCAGAGCCCAAATGAGATGTGACTGGAAGGGGAACGGGCCATAGTTCCCACTTTGACCAGAATAGCTATTCTTTTAACTATCTTTACATAGTGGGATCGCATGTAAAATAGGTACTAGTCTAATGACCTTCTGTTTCCACATGATGAAACACAACCAGATTTAAATGACTGGTTTAACTAGCTTGGATGTGTATCTGCATCTTACTCATGTCTAGGGAATCATGTCTTTGTAAACACACCTAGATATCATGTAAAGTAAGAGTGTGAAAAGGAACTTAATTAATTTTGAAAGCTAAGTTTCATCATTCGTATTCAACCTGTTGTTGTGTTAATCACACCCAAAACTCTAAAACTGAGTTTTATGGGCGATACTATATTTATTAGGTGAGGAAGATTGAGTATCAAAAGAATAATAATGTGTGTCTAGTGGAAAACAGAAATGTCTGATCTGGTTCCCTATTTTCCCTAAGGAAAAGTGGAAAGGAGACTTATGGATAGAATAGGAAATTTAAGATACTCACTCATGAGTTAGAAAATGTCATCCAGGTCCTGGCATTCATTTACGGTACAAGTATATATTCTTGTAATCAGAAACTGTTTTAAAGTTTCGTAGTTCACATCCCAGGAAATTTTACCTCTGGGTGATGGCTTTTATTTTTTTTTATTTATTTTTTTAAATTAATTTATTTTTGGCTGTGTTGGGTCTTCATTGCTGCATGCGGGTTTCTCTAGTTGTGGCGAGCGGGGGCTACTCTTCGTTGTGGTGCACAGGCTTCTCATTGCGGTGGCCTTCTCTTGTTGCAGAGCACGGGCTCTAGGTGTGCAGGCTTCAGTAGCTGTGGCGCGCAGGCTCAGTAGTTGTAGCGCATGGGCTTAGTTGCTCCGTGGCATGTGGGATCTTCCCGGACCAGGGATCAAACCCGTGTCCCCTGCAGTGGCAGGCAGATTCTTAACCAAAGAGCCACCAGGGAAGTCCCTGGGTGATGCCTTTTCTAGGAGGAGTTTCCGGGAACACAGCTCTATCCACACATGGGAATAATTACAGATTCTCTGGGAACTTTCTCTGCTTTTCTGAACTACTTATTGGAGATGTTTTTTATAGCTCAGCCTCAGTTCCTACCACCAGGTTTCCAACACAGTGCAAAGGCATACTGCTCATTCTAGAAACACTACGTAGATATGACAACAAAAAAAGAAACAGAAAAATTCTATTCTTCCTTCTTTCAAAGAAAGCCCATAAGTAGAAATACTCACGAATTCTACAAAAGAAATAGAATTTATGATCTATGAACTGATAGGATACAGCTGATATCCCTACAGACTCAAGAAAAGTATGTGATTAGTGATATCTTAAAACATACTTTTTACTTTCTCTTCTTGACATAAGTCCTAGTAATTAGTTTTCTTTCCAGCACCTTTGTTTTCTAAATTTAAGTACTTTAAACAAGCAGTAAATTACTACAGACATCAATATCTTGTCTATTTCTCTGAAGAAGAAATAAAGTAAAAAATTAATCTAAAATTAGCAAATAAAATAAATTTTAATATGTAAGATGCTGCATTAAGAAAACCAAGTAAGCAAGAAAAAACTTTACATGCTACAAATAGCTGCATTTGAGAGGAAAGTGGGGACAAACCTCATGTTTTTTTTTTTTTTTTTTTTTGAAGCTAAACATAATTGGAAAAGCTGTTGAATAGGATGTGCTGAGTAACCTGAACTTTCTCCTTATGTACTCAGTGCATGCCTTACATAATGTGTTTGTCCCTCCTTTGCTTCAGATGAATAAAACTGCAGGTGACCCTTGAACAAAACAGGTTGAAACTTCATGGGTCCATTTTTATGCAGATTTTTTTCAATAAAAACTACAGTACTGCCCAATCCACAGTGGGTAGTTGGTTGAATCCATGCAGAACCACAGATAAGGAAGGCTTATATAGTTATAATATGGTTTTTCCACTGTGTGCAGGGTGCGTGCCTATAACCCCTCTGTGTTGTTCAAGGGTCAACTGTATTCATAATTTTGTAGTATGAAGCATAAGGTTAAAGTATGATTATGATAGCAATACTTATTCGTGGTGACAAGGCACTGAAGCATAATAAATGTACCCAAGTACGGTAGTCACTCCCTTATCCACGGGTGTCGGGGGGTACCTTCCAAGACTTTCAGCATGGCCCTGAAACCATGGATAGCACCAAACCCTCAGCAGTATCCCCTTATTCAAGATTTTGCTTTGGACAGTTTAAGTTACACTCAGTTGACCTTATTTGACTGTGGGTAACTGAAACCACAGAAAGGAAAGCTGCTGATAAAGCAGGACTACACTCATGTGAAATATCTTCCCTATTCTTAGAGGGAAAAAAATGGAAACTTACATCAAGGTAACAAAAGTGAGTCATGCAGTTAAAAATTTGAGAAAGTAGATAAACTCAATCTTTTTCTGTTGAAAGTATCAGTACACATACGCAGGAATGTTAGAGTAACTCTTGTATCATTGTTTATGCATCATCCAGAGTTAGACTAGGAACTGCCTAACCATGCAATTCAACACAATAAATTATTGACACTTCTGTTTTCTGACGAACTTGACTCAACAGCAGTGGGCTGTGTACACTATGTCACTTCAGTTTTAACTTTAAAGCAGACAGAGTCTAGACAGTATGCAGGTCTGCCCATGATTTGATGTCTCTCAGCTCAGGGTTCTTAGAAGTCATAATAATGAGTTTTCAGGTTTAAAGAGGGAGGCACTGAAGAACGTGTTGCCCCCTGGGTTTTCCAGTGGACTTTCTTGGGGCTCTTTGCCCCTTGGGACTCTTCCCTAGTCCATGGGGATGCTTGAATAAAGGAGAATGATTCTGGTAAAGGTCAGATAGATTCTCAACTAGGTGATGGCATAGAATCCGAAAAGTGGCAAATATACACACATATATCCATTTTAGCAACAACCAAATTATAATTTTTAAATCATTTTATATTCCATCTGTCAGAACTGCAAAGGACATCGGGGTTCAGGGTTCCCACCACTGCTGTAATCATAGTCACTCTGTTTGGTCTTCCATGTAAGAATCTGAGTGAAGAACCAGTTCAGCTGCTTAAATTAAAAACTACAGATCTCATCTTAGCATCTTGTGTTACACATGAGGAATTTGAGGTATAGAGCAATTAAGTGGCAGCACATCAGTCTTTGGTTTCATCTGTAGTCTACCAGTCTCAATTACACCAGGTTGGATCCCTGTACTTCAATGACTACCTTAGGTATAACTTGCAGGTGAAAACTGGGAATGGTCTATGAAATGGGCATCCAGTAAAATATTACTTAATAAGCTCCCCTGAATATGATCACTTGTATATAGTACAGAACACCTGGATGATATTCTCTACTTAGCAATTACAATGGTTGTTTAAAAGATTATGTTCCACGAAAATTTTCAGGTGCTGTACAATTATCTACCTGAGAATATCTAGTCACTATTATCAGGTTTACATAACTTGTTCCGTTGCATTATGACAACCCTGGCCAAAGCCATAGGAGGTAGCCTGTTATTCTTCACCCTCCACCCCCAAGCAATTAATAAAAAGCCCACCCTACTTGCTCAGTGACACATAAAATTCCACAGGAAAAATAAGTCACTTGTTTAGGCTTGTGTGTTTTTCACTTACAATGGAAAAAAAAAACATGTGACACTCATGACTATTCAAGCTTCTTAGCCACCAGGACCTCAGTGTGAATCAGTTTGTTTATCCTGACTTACAGTGGAACAGGTAAAGGGAAATCCTAATAGATAAAAAGAGTAAAATATTAATAAATTGCCATGAAAATTTTTTTATAACATTTGTCTTTTGGCATTTTGGGGAAAATCTAATTGCCCTTATTTTCTTAGTTATGGAGGTAATAATTCTGAAAAACTAAGTGGTTCCTAAAGTGGAAAGAAATACTAAACACTAAAGAAATAATAAAGAAATAATAAATTCATAAGAGTGGTACTTCTACCACAACAAAGCTATGGAGGGAAAATCTGAGACCATAACAAAATATAATTTTTATTACTATATTTACAAGGTTGACAAAAATATTATGTGTGCCTCTTTTTTGTCTATAGCCTCCATTCTGTTGGCATTTTTGTTTTTCCTGGCCAGGGGCATTTTGAAGTAGGGAATATTTGATTAAAAGCTACAAAGCACAATCTGCTTATCAATGTCAGGTCAACTCCACTTAAAAAAAATCCTGTTGCAACCAAAATAGCTCAAATGAGTATATTTTTAAATATTAGAATAATAAATTCTTTGTTACAATAGGATCTACTCTTTCCACTAAGAGTTTTCTTGCCATCTTTATGAAATAAGCATATATCATATAAAGATACCAAAGATAAGACTGACTAGGTGAAATACATACTGACACCATCTGGTTGATTTTAACAGAATTGTCATTAATCAGTTGTCCATGACAAAATGAACAATACTGCACTCGAATATGTTAAAAAATATATATATTTGAGATTAGTAAGAAAACAAGGCCTATCACAGAAACTAGGCATCCACTACCTTAAATATTTTCTTCAAATTTTTTCACCTTTAGACTATCTAAAAGTAATTATTAACAATGAAATTGAAAATAAAGTACTCTTCTTTAAAATATTCCAATGTTTTCAACACTGTTTGCAAGAAAGGATTCAGGCATAAACTAAATATTCATGAAAATGGAATTTTCTTTAAATAGTGATTATAATTTTGATGATATTAGAAAGCGGTCTAGTATTAATTTTCTGACAATGTATTTTCCAATTTACTCATGCTTTTCTGTTTTAACAGATAGCTTACAAATGATTAGAAGAACTGATTCTTTCTGAGACTCATCAGATCACTACCTGTAAAATCCGTGTCTATTTGTGGAAATCGTATAGTAAAGAAAACATCTGCTTAGCATTTAAATGGAAAAGACATCAGTCCACTCACATTCAGTTTGCAAGAGAACTCCAGGTAGCATGCAGATGGTTGTGTTTGGGTGCAGAAGCCAGATAGAGGGTGAAGATACTGGTAAGTGTCCCAAGCTGATGGAAGGCAGGCAGGGGGTGAGAGTATAGTAAGCATGTTCTCCTTAGATAATATTTCAGTGTGCTAATCATCCACAGGGAGAAAATTTTAAAGAGGAGAATTTTAAAGAAATGCTCTATGTGACAATATTTATTACTTCTACCACTGGTAGGTAGTTCAAATCAAGAAAGGACAAGACCTAGAAAGTTTTGTTAAAATATATATATATTTATAACTGGCAAAATGATCTGTTTCAGTTGCATGTTTTCCTTGTACTTTGATCTTTTTGTACTGATATTTAAGTTTCTGCTTTATGATCTCCTTCCAATGATAGAACCAGACCTCTTGGAAACCACCTTCATCAGACCTGGGAGTTTGAAAGAAGCAGGTGCTGAACCTTAGTGTTTCCCTGAACAAGAAAAATGGGCTGCGATCGAAACTGTGGGCTCATCGCTGGTGTTGTCATTGGTGCAGTCCTGGCTGTGTTTGGAGGTATTCTAATGCCAGTTGGAGACATGCTTATTGAGAAGACAGTTAAAAAGTTACAAGTATTATCAAGAATATTTCTTGTCATTTTGATTCATTACATTTTTATGCCCTTTTTGCTTAGGGTGTCTCTTTTATATTTCATTGTAACTGGCAACTTTGTGTCTTCTACACAAAGGTTATTATGAACCACTGAAAGTCTACATGATAGAGAAATGGTCAAATTTTTATGTATATTCTGTATGAATGCTTTGTCAACCAAGTTCTGAAAAAAAAAAACTATTGTAGGTAAGCAGATAAGTGGAAATAATTGCTTTTATGTCCAAATAATATGTTGATATGCTTTTTTGTACACATATATACCATTTTTTATTGAAAGATTCTTTAATTTCTATTGTGCTTTACAATTTTCAAGTTTCACACACATGATTTCATGTAATTTCATAATAACAATTTATCCCCTACCCCTATATTGTCCCTCCCTCCTCTCCTCTCCTCACTGGTAACCACTAGTTTGTTCTCTATATCTGTGACCCTGCTTTTTTTTTTTCTTCACTACTTTGTTGTATATTTTAGATTCCACATATAAGTGATATCATACAGTATTTGCCTTTTCCGTCTGTGTTATTTCACTTAACACAATGCCCTCCAAGTCCATCTATGTCACTGCAAATAGCTAAAAAAATTTTCATGGCTGGGTCGTTATTCCTTTGTGAAAATATACCACTTCTTTATCCATTCATCTGTTGATGGACACTAAGGATGCTTCCATATCTTGGCAATTGAAAGTAATCCAGCTATGAATATTAGGGTGCATGTATCTTTTCAAATGAGTGTTTTTGTTTTTATCACATATATAGCCAGGAGTGGAATTTCTGAGTCATATGGTAGTTCTATTTTCAGTTTTTGTGAGAAATCTCCACACTATTTCCCACAGTGGCTGAACCAATTTACATTACTACCAACAATGAATCAGGGTTCCCTTTTCTCCACATCCTCGCCAACATTTCTTATTTGTCATTTTTTTAATGGTAGCCATTCTGACATGTGTGAGTAATGTCTCATTGTGGTTTTGATTTGTATTTTCCTGATGACTAGCAATGTTGTATATCTTGTCATGTGCCCACTGGCCATCTGATTTCCTGTTTTAAAAATGTCTATTAAGTTCTTCTGCCCATTTTTTAAATAGGTTGTTAGGTTTGGGTGTTTTTGATGTTGAGTTGTATGAGATGATTATATATTTTTGATATTAACCTCTTATCCATGGTCATAGCATTTACAAATATTTTCTTCCATTCAGTAAGTTGTCTTTTCGTGTTGTCAATCTTTCCTTTGCTCTGCAAAAGCTTTTAAGTTTAATTAGGTCCCATTTGTTTATTTTTGCTTTTATTTCCTTTGCTTTTTGAGACAGAACTAAAAAAATATTGTTGCGATTTATGTCACAGAGTGTTCTGCCTATGTTTTCCTCTAGGAGTTTTATGATATCCAGTTTTAAATTTAGGTCTTTAATCCATTTTGAGTATATTTTTGTATATGGTATGAGGGAGTGTTCTAGTTTCATTGATTCTCATGAGGTTGTCCAACTTTTGCAACACAACTTGCTGAAGAGAATGTCTTTTCTCCATTGTATGTTCTTGTCTCCTTTGTTGAAGTTTAATTGATCATAAGTATGGGTTTATTTCTGGGTTCCCTATTCTGCTCCATTGATCTATGTGTCTGTTTTTGTGCTAATACAATACTGTTTTGATTACTGTAACTTTGTATAATTCTCTGAAGTCAGGAAGCTTGATTCCTCTAGCTCCATTTTTTTTTCTCAAGATTGTTTTGGTTATTTGGTGTCTTTTGTGTTTCCATAGAGATTTTTAAATTATTTGATCTAGTTTGTGGAAAATGTCATTGGTATTTTGATAGGGATTGCACCAAGTCTCCAGTTTCCCTTAGGTGGTATGGTCATTTTAATAATATTAATTCATCCAATCCACGAACACAGTATATCTTTGCATCTGTTTGTGTTGTCTTTAATTTCTTTCATCAGTGTCGTATAGTTTTCCAAGTACAGGTCTGTTACCTCCTTAGGTAGGTTTATTTCTAGGTATTACATTCTTTTTGATGCAATGGTAAATAGGATTGTTTCCTTAATTTATCTTTCTGATAGTTCACTGTTAGTGTATAGAAATGCAACAGATGTCTACATTAATTTTGTATCCTGCAAGTTTACTGAATTCATTGATGAACTCTAGTAGTTTTCTGGTGGCATATTTAGGATTTTCTATGTATAATATGTATCATTTGCAAACAGTGACAGTTTTACTTCTTCCTTTCCAACTTGGATTCCTTTTATTTCTTTTTCTTCTCTGATTGGTGAGGCTAGGACTTCCAAAACTATGTTGAAGAAAAGTGGAAAGAGTGTACATCCTTGTCTTGTTCCTTATCTTAGAGGAAATACTTTCAGCTTCTCACCATTGAGTATGATGTTAGCTGTGGTTTGTTATGCATGGCCTTCATTGTGTTGAGGTAGGTTACCTCTGTGCCCACCTCCTGGAGAATTTTTATTATAAATGGATGTTGAATTTTATCAAAAGCTTTTTCTGCATCTATTAAGATCATCATATGGTTTTTATTCTTCATTTTGTTAATGTGTTGTATTACACTGATTGATTTGCAGATACTGAAAAATCCTTCCATCCCTGGAATAAATCCCACTTGATCATGATGTATGATCCTTTTAACGTATTGTTGGATTTGTTTGCTAACATATTGTTAAGGATTTTTGCATCTATGTTCATCAGTGATAATGGCTTTTAGTTTTCTTTTTCTGTACTATGTCTGGTTTTGGTATCAGGGTGACACTGGCCTCATAGAATGAGTTCGAAAGTATTCCTTCCTCTGCAATTTTTTGGAATAGTTTCAGAAGGATAGGAGCCAATTATTCTCTAAATATTTAGTAGAATTCACCTGTAAAGCCATCTGATCCTGTACTTTTATTTATTTGGAGTTTTTAAATTACTGATTGAATTTCATTACTCGTAATTGGTCTGTTCATATTTTCTATTTCTTCCTGGTTCAGTCTTGGGAGACTGTATCTTAGAACCTGTCATTTCTTAGTCTAGGTTGTCCATTTTATTGGCACACAGTTGTTCATAGTAGTCTCTTATGATCTTTTGTACGTCTGTAGTGTCAGTTATAACTTTTCCTTTTTCATTTCTGATTTTACTGATTTGGACTATTTCTCTTTTTTTTCTTGATGAGTCTGCCTAAAGGTTTATCAATTTTGTTTATCTTTTCAAAGAACCAGCTTTTAGTTTTATTAATTTTTTTTTTTTTTTTAGTTTCTATCTCATTTTTTTCTGCTCTGATGTTTATGATTTCTTTCCTTCTACTAACTGCAGGTTTCTTTTTGTTCTTCTTTCTCTAGTTCTTTTAGGTGTAAGTTAAGATTGTTTAACTGAGATTCTTCTTGTTTCCTGAGGTAAACTTGTATCACAGTAAACTTCTCTCTTAGAACTGCTTTTGCTGCAAAACACTGGTTTTGGATCATCATGTTTCATTTTCGTTTCTCTCTAGGTAATTTTTGATTTCCTCTTTGATTTCTTTAGTGATCCATTGGTTGTTTAGTAACATATTGTTTAGCCTCCACGTGTTTTGTTTTGTTTTGTTGCAGTTTTCTTCTTGCAGTTTATTTCAAGTCTCATTGCACTGTGGTCTGAAAAGGTGCTTAATATAATTTCAATTTTCTTAAATTTACCAAGGCTTCTTTTGTGGCCTAGCATGTGATCTATCCTGGAGAATGTTCCAGGTGCACTTGGAATGAATGTGTATTCTGCTGCTTTCAAGTGGAATATTCCATATATATCAATTAAGGCCATTTGGCCTAATGTGTCACTTAAGGCCAGTGTTTCCTCACTGATTTTATCTATGGATGATCTATATGATGTAAGAGGGGTGTTAAAAATCCTCTACTATTATAGTGTTATTGTCAATTTCTCCTTTTATGTCCATTATTATGTGCCTCATATGTTTAGGTGCTCCTATTTTAGGTGCATATATATTTACAAGTATTATATCTTCTTCTTGCTTTGATCCCTTGATCATTATGGAGTGTCTTTCTCTGTCTCTTATAACTGTCTTTATTTTAAAATCTATTTTGTCTTATATAAGTATTGCTACTCTGGCTTTCTTTTGAATTCCATTTCCATGGAATACCTTTTTCCACCCCTCACGTTCAGTCTGTGTCTTTAGATCTAAAGTGAGTCTCTTGTTCACAGCATATATATGGGTCTGTTTTTGTATCCATTCAGCCGTTCTGTCTTTTGGTTGGAGCATTTAGTCCATTTACATTTCATGTAATTATTGATATTTATGTTCTTATTGCCATTTTATTAATATTTTTGGATTCGTTTTTGTAGGTCTTTTTTCTTCCTTTCCTCTTTTGTTCTCTTCTCTTGTAATTTGATGGCTATCTTTAGTGTCATGATTTATTCCGTTTTCTTTTTTATGTGTATATATATTATAGACTTTTGATTTGTGGTTACCATGTGGTTTTTGTATAGCAGTCTATATATACATGCATGATTGTTTTAAGTTGTTGATCTCAATTTCAAATACATATTTAAAAACCTGCATTTGTACTCTCCTCCTCTCATGATGACTTTTTGATATTATATTTTACATCTAGTTATTTTTTGTATTCCTTAACTGCTTATTATTAATTGCTTTCAATTATGTCCAAACTGTATATTGATATGCTTTTGAATAAGAAATAAGTAACTGTATTTTGTGAGAGTATATTTACAAAAGTAGTTGCACTCTGGTTAATATTCAGAAAAGTAAAATCATATTTCTTATATATAACTTAAACATAATTGTGTTTAATATTGATACAGGAATATTTGGTAAAACTGGTAAAAATAATTTATTGTTTGCTAAACTGCTTTTTAAAATATGTATAATAAATAATATATGATTGTCTTATAAATATTGATATTTCCTATTGATGAAGTTTTATACTTGACTCTTAAAAAATATTTTCAGAAACGATATATAGGACATACCCCAGTATACACATAATAAGTTGACTATAGTTTTAAGTAAAAATAAAGTGATTTGGTATATAGACTTTGCACAACAAACCAAAATTTATCTCCATCCTAGTTCTTTCTAATTCAGCTTCACACTCACCAACTTTAATTGATAAAGAGACAGAAAACTAGAATAAGGAGTAGCAGATCTGCTGAAGTCCTAAACCAGGGATGGAAAATTCAAATTTCAAGTGGCTTCAAGGGTTTGAAGACAAAGTTAAAAAAAATTTTTGAAAATGCCAAGAATAAGATAAAGTGAAGAGAGGGACTATTGGAATTTTAAAATGTGTGCCCTGCCTAAAGGCATGTGTGTTAATTTTTTAAACCTAATGCTGGCCAAATAAAACATATCTGAGTGCTGGCCTCAGCTCTCAGCCTGGTTTAGATGTCAATGGTCTAGATGTTAGTAAGCACAGTGCACATTGGAGAACAAGAACTGATTCATAAAATGGGTTAGACTACCAACTCATACTGCAATTTCTGTTCCTGCCAAGACCATTATCTGTCTCATCCATGTTTGACAAATAAATATGTAGATTTAATTTCAAATCAAGTTTCTTAGGACAAGAAGTTATTATTTTCCAATGCTTTGTTTTTGTTGTTTAGCTAAAATGCTTATGTTTTACAGTTTAAATAAATTGTCTCATTGTACCATTACAGCTGTTGTCTCAGTATAAAAGACAGAAAAATAGGACATTTTAAGGTACACTTTCTATACTTGCCTGCTATATTGGCTTAGTAATAATATAGTAATTTCTATCTCTTCTGTTACTAACAGATTGTCTATCTTCAACTGCATACATTTAATTGAAAAAAAAATATTATAAGTTGAATGCCATCTCCTTCCTTGGAATTGCTAGATTTCTTGATACCATTTTTTATACAGTTCAACAGAGACATAGAGGTGATGGTGAGGTGATGGTTATCTAATGGTGTGAGAGAATTGTCATTGCTCAACACCCTTCTTATTCTATAAACTGTGCTTCCCTTCTGAATTTTCTGTGTAGAGAGAACAGGGTCAGTTCTAACACACAGACTATAACTTATATTATGGAAAAGTTTTCAGAATAGAAAAGTCACAACAATCTTCCAGTGCATAGCATTTTACATTAAGACTATTTTTTTTGTGATACATAATTGATTATCAATAGCTGAATAGTGAACAACTATACTTTCTTATTATTATTAAACAATATTATACATATAGATTCTGTTAGATGGCAGGAGAGGTGTAGGAGAGGTGCTAGCATCTATTTTAATTGTTTAATACTTATGTCTAAGTTCACAATGGCTAATCCTGAGGAAATAAGAGTTTTCAGACATCAGAAATTTGCTTTTGTATAGAGGCTAAGAGAGAATAAAATAAATATTTATCTCAAGAAATATAAGTTTTAACTGGGCAAAAGCAGATTGTAAAAAAATATAGAGACCTGTGAAACTCTATAATTGAATTCTAAAGTATAGAATATGGAAAAATAAATGTTATTTAGAAAGAGAACTTTCTCAGAGTACTCAATAACTTCAGGTAGAAGATGAGACTTGAGTTGCATTTTGAAGTATAAAACTTTGAATGTCCAAAGTGGACTGCAATAAAGGTGTCAAAGAACTGGTTAATACGATGGATAAAGTTGTGGAAATGCAACTAAATGTGATGAGGGAAGGAACAATGTAGAAAATGTGCCAGAAATACAGGATTAACAAGAGAGATGATTAGAAAGACAACAACATGTGGTAAGTTTTAGGAAGCTTTGAACATTACACAGAAGACTAATTAATGACGTGATAGACAATAGTAGTTGGTGTATGTTTTCTGGTAGGAGTTAGAAATAACAAAATCTGCATTTAGAGATTGATATCAAATATACTATATACTAATATACTATATACTAAATAATTTAGTGTTATTTAGTGTTACTAAGAGCTTCATATATACAAATTCATTTAATCTTCACAAGTATCTAAGAGAAGGTACTCATATTTTACCCATTTTACAGTCACACAACCTTAAAACAACTTGCCAACTCACCTAGCCAAAAAGAGGACGAGTCAGTTTCCAAACGTAGGCAATCTGAAAGGAGGGACTTGCTGATTTACATAGCTTTGTACTCTGTAGTTCTCCAATAGAAAGTGTTCGAAAGTGAGGAGACCCAAAACAGGAAACACTAATATAGGACATGACCACTTTCAAGGAGAATTTAAGACTCCCTTTAGAAAGATCTTTCCACAGTCTGCACATAACAAAAGGCACTCTGGTCTAGTGTGGTGGAGTACATAGAACTGATGGGTGATGGGATGCAATGGGATAGAGGGACTAAACAGGGAGAGAGGACTAAAAAGAACAAAATGCAAAATATCCAACTGAGTTATTGATAGAAATGTATACCTTAGGAGAAAAAGAGAGAGGTTTTATAAGTGATTTGATTTGAACATCAGTGTATATTTCAAAGATCAGAGCTCAGAGAGTTGATCTTTACTATAGAGATTACAGATAAAACAAAACATTAGATTTACTTTCTAGAGAGTTTGAATGTAGAGACAAAGGACCGAGAAATTGGCACACATCTCTGAGTTATGTGTAATCCCAGAGAGCAAAGTGTCTTACCCCTGCCTCAGGAGCACTTAGGTTACTGCTGTTATTTTTACAAATTTATACAAGTTTTAGTACTGATCAGATTTTGTTTACCATTGAAATCATTGCAGATTACTTGCTTCATTTTATGGACTAATACCAAATTGAGAAAGTTATTACCTGTATAAAAGTGCCATTAGAAAAAGAAGAATTAAAGTGCTTAATTTTAAAAGATCAGAAAATCATCTCATGTTGTTATCTAATTTTTAAAGTACAGAGTTGGGACTCTATGATGCCCTCTGGTTCTAAAAGATGGCACCTTGACACCAGCAGTTGGAACAGCCTAAAATGGTCCATATATTACACTTCACATATTTTACTTCATATATATATGTATTTCTTTACTCTTTATTTCCAAGGAATGTTTTTTTAGGGACTTCATGCTTTTTATGCACTGTATGTGAAAATTTCTTTACCAGTATTTTAGACTATGATTCCTACTAGATTTGTATGGGCCCAGCAGGTTTATGCAATCTTGCTAGATAGACTAAAAGTCAATGGCATGAGCTATCACGAATGTGGAAAGTAGAACCTACCAAAGGACTTCAGAAAAAGGACAAAGAAGGGAATTAAAGATTTCTTTCTCTCAACATGCACAGACATACATATACATAATTCACACACGAGAAAATTTTCTGAACGTGGGAAAACTGCTTGTAATTGGTCCAAATCAGAACAAATTTTGGTAGTGAGAGGAGAGGATGAATACTGTTTTCAGTATGTTTCTACTTTTTAAGGAAGTTTTGATTTCACTAGATGGGGAGTAAATATTAAAATGATTAAATAGCAGAAAAAGAAGTGTCATAAGATTTTAGATGAGTTATTTCCACAGGACTGGTTTAGACAGTAATGTTAAGAACAAAGTAGTGAAAGCAATCTGGGAAGTAAATGAGATGAGAGTTCTCCCTAGAAAGGGTGGATAGAATTTGTATAATAATAGTAGCAATGTTTATTAAATGCTTATTATATGCTAACACTATTCTCAGTGCTCATATTTATTAATTCTTATAACAACCTATAAGGATAAATATTTAATTACTCCATATTCTGCTTATTTTGACTTTCAAAAATACTAATTTTATATAGTTCAACCTAATATTAATATTTTTATTATACTCATTGTACAGATAAGGAAAGTGAGGTACAAAGAAATTAAATAACTTGCCCAAGTTTAAATGGTTAGCATGTGACCAAATTGGTGATCAAACTCATAGCATCTAGTTTAATTGCTAGTTTCATTGCTTCACTCTAGGCTTTGAGTAAAGAAGCCAATGTATTTGGTCAGGCTGGGACTAGGACAAGGAAATCTACTCAAAGATTAAAATCTGCTGTGTATAATTCTGTTTCTTAGAACTCTATAAGAGCCTTGAGAAATGGGACTATATATATTTTTACATATGTATTCTATACACTTCATGCATAGGAAGATATTAAGGACAATTTACTAGTTACACTAAAGTTGACCATCATGTTGATGAGTACTGTTTTCCTGTAACAGCAATAATAAAGTGACCATGTGACTAGATAGAAGATACTATTCTCCCAAACATCTGCTTTCAAATTAATGTAGCAAAGAGAAGCTTCAAGGTAAATGGCTTTCAATGCAGCTGCAGACCATGCCATGTAAGAGTCATCAGGCTGGAATCCAGTTATTACTAGGGCTGGATAATCTGAACATTTAAAGTCAGGGACACATACTGATGTACTTCTCAGCCAAGTGAGAGGATCTTAAATTATATTACTTTTTCTGTACACATATTTATCACCTTTGTACTTCAAATTTAGTGAAAGATGTGCAAAATAAACCAGATAGCCCAAGGTCAATTTAAAATCAAGGCCTCTTAAATTCACAAAGGACATAAAAACTTTTCCTCCTTTGAAAACTAAAGGAACTGAAGATAAAATTAGTCTTAGTACTCAAGTAGGCCAATACAATTTTCTAATACATACGGTAGTGTTACAATCAGAAGAAATTTATTTTTGTTCTGACTGCTTCAATATTTTTCTCTTTGTCTCTGAACAAATCATGGTATTATGGAAACTACACAAGATTGGAGTAAAAGGCCTGATTCTCCATTACCTACTACTAAATTGTCATACAACACTGAATCAGACATCTGTTTCTCTAGGACCCACTTCTACCTGTAAAAAAAATGGATGGGGTTAGATGACCCTAACTCTAACAACTGATAATTCATGCACTGATTTCAACTCTTTGTGTTTCAACTTTCCCATTTAAAAAAATATCTATCTATCTGTCTGTCTGTCTATCTATCTATCTATCTATCTATCTATCTATCTATCTATCTATCTATCTATCTATCATGTCTCCAGATGAACATAAAAGGCAAAGTGATTCATGGCATTTAGAAGAAAAAGCATGATACACTTAACGATGCCTTTTGGTATTAGATGCACAAGCATGATAGTTAGAGAGTTTTCCGTCCTGCCAAGTACATTCTATCACAGTACCGTTTCAATTCTATAAGCATATATTGTGTTCCTCTCATTAAAAACTGAAATAAAATATGTACCTTCAGAGGTACATGATAAACACTTAATATTGTATTAGTCCTTAAGATTCTATAGTGTGAGAGTAATCATGTGTATGTGTGTATGCTCATGTGTGTTTTCCCCTCATAAAGTCTCTTGAAAAGGGTAAATTAACATAGCTTTCAGCTTCCATATAGATTTCAGCTATAACGCTCTGATCACTTAGGGTAAACATCTTTACATTTAGAGGAATAGCAATAATACTTTATCTATGTGCAATTCTGTCTTAATTTTGGGCTTGCTATGGAAATAAGACTTTTTAGGAGCAAATAAAAAGATTTCCAAGGACAATTGCTTGTAAAAAGTAAGAAGGTCTCACATTGCTTTAGTAGCTCCAATGTACCCAGTGTAAAAGGATTGCAACAACACAGGATTTCATAATGGCATTATACCTGATGCCCTGTTCTTCTCTAAGGAATTCCCTTATTTTCTACATTAAGCAATAAGTAAAGTATCATGAAGAAAGCTAACTCAATTTGAGTTCTACCAACTAAGTGCAGAGGTGACAGAAACAAAAAAATTAGTAAAAACACGGTGTAAAAAAGGACCAGCTTAAGGGTCAGAGACTAGGATCCTCGTCATGATTCTACTTCTAGGTATTTGCCTCGGTTACCCATGGGCCAGACACCTGGTTTCTCAGAGCCTCAGCACACTCTCCTAGAAAATGTGCTAATGTTCAATGTCCTTTCCTGATCCATCATTCTATGAATTGATGCTTCCAGGTGACGGGAACAAAGAAGTCAGATTGTCCCTGTATTCATGGGTCTTGTTAGGCTCATTTTGTGTGAAACACTTTCCTCCCCCTTCCTCTAGCACTAAGGTAAGTTGGAACTTTACACCTGGGCATTCCTCCCAAGGTACTTACTTGGAAACACTGCCTGCTACAAAGTCACCTTTGTCTGCGTTAGCTACTAGAGCTTCATGGGCTTCCTGCTCAGAGAGTGAAAGCCTTGGAAGGAATCCAGGAGAGCATCTATGATAATTCCCTCGTTTTACAGATACTGAAATTGACCCAAGGGGTTTGGTGACTTTCTACCCAGTCCCAGCTCCTGAAGCACAGGAGAGATTTCTAATGTAGGATTTTCTGATTCTGTCATTGGTATTTTTTTCTGTTTGTCTATCATTACTACAAGGGGCATCAATTACTTTAACGGATTTCACAAAAGAATAAAAGGAAAACTTCCTTCATCCTTTTATCTAAAAAGTAGTAACCTAATTGTACTGAATTAGACTGTTGTAATTTTTGGAAACATGTACTAACAGGTTGCTGTAAATATACTGAGAATTAGGGAAGCCACATTGAGCAGGATTTTGAAGGAGAGAAGTCAGATTTGTGTTTTTCTTAATTTAACAAACGTTAAGTGACTTCCCCCTGAAGTATCCAATTTTTGAAAAAAGAGAAAAAGCTTCCAATACCACTAGATTTTTCTCTGTTTTTCTGTTTTGCCTTCTCAGTCCAACTCACTGAGGGCAGAAGAGAAGTTAATGTTCAACCTGATAAGAACTTTTTGGAAAAGGTTTAATAAAATTTCCTTAGTAAACTGTGTTGTGAATTCTCCCATAAGGTCACTCTAAAGCTTGCCAATGGTTGGCCTTACAATCAACAGACATGTCTGCAATATTACACACTGATTCTCTTTGTAAAAGATTAACTAAAAGAGATTGCTATCATAATCTGTTGAAAACATTTCTGTTGCAAACATATGGCAGGTTACAAAGGTTCTCATGACGAAGATATTTGAGCTTAGTCCTTTTATTGAATAATTAAAGGTTCTAAACTCCGACAAGTGCCCGTACCTACTACAAAGAAATAACCCAAACTTGTTTTCTTTTTCATAGGAAGCTGTCCTTGATGAAGGTACAATTGCTTTTAAAAATTGGGTTAAAACAGGCACAGCAGTTTACAGACAGTTCTGAATCTTCGATGTGCAGAATCCAGAGGGAGTGGCAGTTAACAGCAGCAAAATTAAAGTTAAGCAAAGAGGTCCTTGCACGTACCAGTGAACGAGTCCCCATAATAAGTGGCACTCTTTCCTTGACCATATGTATTTCTGAAAAAGCTTCCACTTGACAACTGCCAGTGTATTGAAATATACTCGTTATTTTCTTGTCATTAATATACGCTGAAATTTTTGTTTCTGCCTATATAAAACCCTAATCTAAGGATTTAATGATGATAAGAAATATATATTTTATTATGAATTTATCAGCATCAATTAACTGCCCTACATTTAGGAAGTTACAGGAGTTTTACACTTGTGGCATGTATTCTCAACAAGTCTAAAATATGCATGCTAAATAGAAAAAAATCGATCACAATTTTAAAACCAGAGTACTTTGAAATCCTAAAATTGAAAGTGTAGGTTATACGAGTGGTTCTCCAAGGGCGGCTCCCGAACCAGCAACATCAGCATCTCCTGGGAACTAAGTAGAAATGCAAATTCTCAGGCCCCTCCTTAGACCAAATGAATCAGAGACTCTCAGTTTGGAGCTCAGCAATGAGTTTTACAAATACTCTGGAGGATTTCAATACACACTCAATTCTGAGAACCACAGCATTAAACTGATTCTACCTAACTACAATACCTGCTAAGGACTTCTATTCAAACTATTTTCCAGGTTTTAAGGGTATTTGTATTTATTCAGTAGTTTCATTCTTATATTTTCTCCAGTACTGAGACTAAATTATCTATACCTTTATCTTACATGCCTTAACAATTTAATAGACTTTTGAACTCATTCTTAAACTATAAGAACTAGGGGAAAATAATTAGCCAGAACTTTTCAATTGTAAATTAAAAAAAAACTGATACCAGGGGATTTGAAGTGATTTAACCATATTCATACAAACTTAGGACTGATAGCTCTTAGATTGTTGAGTACATTTTCTTCTATGTAAATTTTAGACTATGTGTCTTTTCTAACTATCAAAGTAAGGAAAGGAAAGATTGAGGTACTAAAAACACTAAACCTAACCAAGGATTAGGAATACATTTATGGTGCCCATATGGGAACAGAGTTAAGTCCTGCTATATCATTTGTTATACAAATGTGTGATTTTTCCTCAAGAATAATTACAATTAGTTATACACTATGATCAAGCATTATTACAAAATTTCATATTTATAATGGTTTCTTCTAATTCATAGTTTAACTTTCTTATATGTTTCAGATATTCTACAATTATATAATTTCTTTCCTCTCCATGCATTAATATGTTTCTAGATTGACAACTCACACTCAAATATAATGAAATAACAGTAGTTGGGAGGGTGATGCCTGCTGCCGCAGCACATGATATATAAGCTGCAGAGCACCTTGGTGCCTATTCTGTCCTAGTAAATATCCCCACATCTCCTTGTCTTCAGGCACAGGTCTGCGACTATTCACAGCTCTGTCAAAGAAGACTTGGTTTTCATTGTTACAGAAAAAAAATCTTACCTTCAAAAATATTTTTATTTTTTCAGGGTCTTATAGTTCTATGTCATTATCAAAAGCCTATATGAATATCTTGTTCAAAAAATGTTGTAGCTACGATGTGTACCTATGAAAATCTAGAATTCACATATGACCTAATAAGAATCTAAGCATAACTGTTTAAAAATCACAACTCTGTGAACTGACCACATGTAAGAAAAGAGAATAGTTTCTAGAATTTGAGAACTCATCACAGTTTTTGTTTAATTTTTTGTTTGTTTGTTTTTACTTTTAAGGATATTAATTGGAGTATGGGAAAACATAAACATAATATTGAATCCTGTCCTAGTCTTGCTTGATAGGTTATATAAATTTTATTCTTAGAGGCTTTAACGTATCTCTCTCTGGGATGAAAGCAGGGTGGGTTAGATATAATTGATTTACTTGGAGAAGCAATGCGGGGAGGGTTAGAGAAGAGAA
This sequence comes from Balaenoptera musculus, assembly GCF_009873245.2. Taxonomy (NCBI): domain Eukaryota; kingdom Metazoa; phylum Chordata; class Mammalia; order Artiodactyla; family Balaenopteridae; genus Balaenoptera; species Balaenoptera musculus. The sequence goes on along the minus strand of NC_045793.1, from coordinate 84,050,250 downwards.
GTTGGATTTGCAGCTAAAGTACATAAACAATAAACTCCTATTTACATAACAATGTTAAAGGAAATTATGATCAACTATGAGTCATCTTGTCTCATGATGTCAACAAAACAGAGTCCTTAGTGTCTGCTTGGAAGCCTTAAATAATGGGAAAATGACCGTTTACCTTTCAGAAAAAGTTAATATTTTGAGAGTCTTCCACATGTTGAGGTGAACCTGCCTCTCCATCAATTACACCCTGAACTCAGTTGAAATTCTAAGTGGAGGAGGAAGTCTCTCCTCAAACAGAACCACAGGCTTATTTGGCTTTTGGCTGCTCAAGTGAGCTTGATGAAACTTTGACATGATGTGACATGGGTCAAAGCATAAAATTGCCTGGATAGAGATCTTAATGATATATATTCCAACCTATACCATTTCTGTGAAGACCTGGTACCTCCTTTAGAATATTCTCAGATCCAACATAAAAAATAATAATAATAATAATTTAAGTTACTTTGCTTTGACAGGAGTACACAGAAAGCAATCTTGGGCTAAATCTGAGGCAAATTCCTCCCTTTGACCTTATTAACCAACACTTTCTAAAAGCTGTATATATTCTCATTTTTAAACCAAAAATTGAGTGATTATGTTCTCTTTTTAAAAGTACATTCTAAGCACAGGCCTCAGTTTGAAGGATTTTTCCCTCAGTGAGTGCCATCTACTGGTATAGTATTGTAAGTACAACCAAGTAAACTAGAATTTGGGTCACAATTATTTTTGCTATTATTTCAACTACTATATATACATAAATCTTCCTGAAAATTAAAGTATTTTAATTTTAAATGTTAGTAATATGTAATCTAAGTTTAAAATACAATTATCTAAGAGAAAAGAGTAACTGAGTACTAATAGACTGTCCTAGCTGCTGTTTCAGATATTTATATTCTTTGTATGTCTACAGTGCTCCAAGAACAGTAAATAATAAAGCTTTGATGAAATTATATTAGAAATAAGATATTTCTGTCTTTTTGTGAATTCCATTTTTAAAGAATATGAACAATTAATTAATTTACTTATTCAAAAATATTTACCAAGTACTTACCATATACCAGACACTGCTTGGGGATACAAAACACATATAATACCTATCCTATAGGAATTCACTTTTTTATTATGCCTGATTGAAATCAGGTCAGGTTTTCTTTGGTTTGTTTTGGTTTTTACACTTCAGTTTCATGTTTTTTCAGTCTTTACCTTAGTTATATAACAACAGATATCTACTGTAGCCTCACAAAGCAGACATTCAAATATATGATAGAGCAATGAATAATATACACCCTATTTCATCTCAGTAAATATCTTGTACTTGCAAGAGATTTTTTTCCATAATAATCACCCTTCACCTCATTCCTAAAAAGTAGTTGGTACTTTCCAGGAGCTTAGAACTAATGAGTATACAGTATATGGGGCAGGGATGGAGGGGAACTGATCTCCAAAGTGGAAATGGTATTCCATTAGCTATCTTTAATTCTCATTAAAATACTGGAAATTATGGAAAAGCCAGTACAGGAAAGTCTGTGCACTTTGAACAGTCTTTCTAATATACAGAAACGTGCTCTTACTGTTCCCCTGTTTAAACCTCTCTGCTGTCTCCCCCTGACTCTCAGGATAAAAGCTAAACATTGAAGTACGGGATGCAACCCTTTTATGTTCCAGGTCTTGCCTATTACAGTCGCTTTATTTCCACCACTCTCCTTACTCCTTAAACCAACTATATTGAAACATCTGCATTTCTAAAATTACACCTTGTTCCTACTTCTTACCTAATACATGCTATTTTCTATCCTATTTTACCTAACTAAACTTCTCTTTGTCATTCAGACCACTTATGTGGAATTGTATCTTTTTTTTTTTAATTTTTATTGGAGTCTGGTTGCTTTACAATGCTGTTAGCCTCCACTGCACAACAAAATGAATCAGCCCTACACATACAGATACCCTCCCTTTTGGACTTCCCTCCCATTTAGGTTACCACAGTGCATTAGGTAGAGTTCCCTGTGCTATACAGTAAGTTCCTATCAGTTGTCTATTTTATACATAGTGTCAATAATGTATACGTGTCAATCCCAGTCTCCCATCTTGTCCATTATCCGCACCACAACCATCCCAAGCCTGGGTTTGCTCCTTTTCTGTGTTTTCCCACAGAATGTGTGTAACCCACTATAATAACACGTATTCCTTCTCCTCTGCTCTGCACATCTAAGATTCCTCTTCTCAACTTTGCTAGAGGCTCAGCATTGGCCTACTGATCATTTTAACCTACTTGTTTAGCCTAATTTCTGACATAGTCTATGCACTCAAAGATTATTTGTTGCATGAATGAACAGCATTTGAGACTTAATGTTCACTTGCAACAATTATTTTGAATTTTATTTACTTTTGTTTTTCAGAGTTTGTTATCTAGCCAAGGAAAATATAACCTGGGACTCTGAGACCCACACAGTCTCTTTCCTGCAGCCCAATGGTACCATCTTTGAACCCTCACTATCAGTTGGAACCGAGAATGACAGTTTCACTGTTCTCAATTGGCTGTAGCAGTGAGTAGACAAAGAGCAAAATTATTGGTTTTGAAATCTCTAGAATCCACTGTAATTAATCTCATGATTAGAACTATCATTAGATATTATTTATTTTGTCATTTTTATGAAAATGTGTTCTTATGGCATTATTTTGAATTATGGCCCTTTGGGAAGATGACAAAATCATGTAATAATCAACTGAATTAGAAGACCACTTAAAGTGTATCATTTTAAAAAGTAGGATTTAACTTTGAAAGTCTCCAGAGAAATGTAATCATTCAGAGATGAAGAAACAAAAACAATACACTTTTAGTCCTGGCAAGATTTGGCAGTCATTTTAAAGATATAGTTGACAACTCTTTTATTAAGCTTAATTCTAGTATTTTCCATTTACTTGTTAAAAATCTGATACTGCAATTGGTGTCTTAAACCGTGATTTCTTTTTTGGAGACTGCACCCCATCTCTATCCAAATGTATTTATCCAAGGAGTACTCAATTTACTTATCAAAAGATCAAGCTCTTCTATGTTTCAAAAGAGAACTTTGAAAGAACTATTGTGGGGCTATAAGGACCCATTCTTGAGCTTGATTCCACACCCTGTTACCACTACAGTTGGTGTGTTTTACCCTGTGAGTACCAAATATGAATGTCGATGTTGTTAGACTTTAACTGGATAAATATGATGGCATTGGCAATTCATAATTTTATTATTTAATGTGTATTTCTGATCAGGGAATACATATTCTAATTACTTAAAAGTCTCTCTCTCACATGAATTCAGCTATCCTAGTCGGGAAAATTTACGTATCTTTTCAGACCACAATACTTCAGATGGAGTTTATAAAGTTTTCAATGGAAAAGACGACATAAGCAATACTGCCATAATTGACACATTTAAAGGCAAAAAGTAAGTATTCACACAAAGTGTGTATGTGTATGTGTGTGTGTGTGTCACTAGGATACTCTAAGGCAGGCAAGAAACTTATTTAACAACTGGTAAGGCACAGGCACCAACCTATGGAACAGACCTGCCTGTATCTCACCCCTAGAAACTCCCATTCTGCCAGGCGTTAACCCTTTAGCTGTGACGACTGGTCACACTAGTGCATAGGTGCTGAGTATCAGCCCCACTTGAGGGTTGACCTTTATGCACAGGTTCTCTTACATAAAGAAATCTAAAGGGACTACTTCCGTCTCTGCTGCATAGCGTTATTGTGCACTCATACAACTACATAACTGCAAATGAAAAGGAAGAAAGTCAATATGTTAACTTATCATCCAGCAGGTAGGAAAATATATCTTACTGTTGTTCTATTTCTTTACTGAGCATGAAATATAAAAATTGTTCATTCCAGGGACATGACTAAATATGTCTATAAAGATGGAAGCTTAATGAATCTATGCCAATGCTTTCATGACTTTCCCCTTCAAAATTTTCTTGAAATAATTTTATACATTGATAACTCAGCTTTTTAAAACTTTATCAATATGAAAATGGAATTACTATTTCCTGACCTAACACTGACATATTAAACTTGATAAAGAGCACGCCTCCTGTGAAGTAGCAGTAGAATGAGATACGTTCATACAGCCATGATTTCCTACTTTCCCCTAGCTCCTGACTGTTTATCTGGAGACACCTAATTCATATGTCTAAAATAGGAATAATCCCAATAAATATCAAGGAAAAAGCCTTTCTCCTCAAAGTTAAAATGAGTTTTACATCAGTGATTTCCTGACGAAGAATAAAGTAATCAAAATCAAAAGAGATGAAATCTTTTTATTAATTAACCATTACCTCACATTGAGTTCCTATCTAAAATTTGCATAAAACTGTTAAATACTCACTCATGTAATCCTTTTTCTTCTACAGAGTCCATAGTCACATATTTTTTATAGAAAAGTCTAATGGAGGAAAACAAACACTTCTAAATGCTCATTTTAGGGGATATCACATATGTGTTTGTATACTGAGGAAGGTGAACATTTCTTCCATTTCAATATTACAGAGAGGTTTTGAGGAGAGTTACTATATGCTCCTAATTGGAGCAAGAATTTCACATGAGTTTAAGATTATGATAAGGTTAATTTAACTGACCACGGCAAGACTGAACATGATTAATGCTTATTCTGTTTAAAAAAGAAGCAACAGCTTGCCTTGACAGCTTACTGGATGGTGTGTTAGGAGTTTGAAAAACCTGCTTTCCATCATCAAAAAGTGGCAAACTATCTCTACTGTTATATGTATATATATCAGGAAACAATACAAACATCTTAAGTAGATACCAGAGTATAAATTAATAAACTTTGTCCTACTTTAATGCCAGTTCATGCAAGAGTTAAAAGAGGGGAAAAGTATAAATTGATTATCTGCATGTTTCCAATCGCTATTGATCAAACATCTGCTTCTTTCTGTCCTCCTCCACACTCCCCTTTCTCCCTCATACTGAGTTTGCATCAGTTATCCACTTAATACTTTCCTCCTATTCAGTTGAACACTCAACATACTATGATACAATCCACTTCTCCCATTGCAACAAAAAAAAAACTTAACCCTAAGTAGAGATCTAAATTTCTGATAAATATTTCTCAAAAATTTTTTGAAGAACTCTGGCTGCTCCAAATTGTTTCTAACAAGGTTTGGCAGCTTTTATTTTATAATCTGGCCACTTAATGGTAACAGGCACTTCATTTATCTCAACAAGATGAAAACTTCAAACAAAACATAGACCAAATGATTTAGAATATTTCTTAAACTTAGCATTTGTCACATCTAGTCTAATCAATATTTATTATTTTAGCAGAAGTACTGAATCATAATAGACAAAGTAATGTGAGATGGTCTTCTTGGAATGAGAATGTTCATTTCCTTTTTTTTTTTTTTTTTTTATTCCTAAGGCATGCCTCTTAGTGGGCAAGCTATTTTGACATCATTAATGGTACAGGTAAGGGCATTTGTTTTGTGGTAATAATCAGTGAAATCACCTCCTTTCTCCTACAAATCCACCATCGTACCTGCAATGTTCTGGAGGGGTATGCATTTACCTGTCTTTATATCCCTACAACATAATTCAGAATCTCTGTTCTTATACAGGCTTAGTAAATGTCTGTCTAATGTGACTGAATTTCTCAAGAATAACCACTGAGGATAAACCTTTACTGCATTCCTAGGGAAATGTTTGCTTTGTAAAAACTTTACTTAATTAACTGCCTTCCTGGCCACAGAAGTCAGGGGTTAGAAAAACTTAGAGTAGTAGTTACTGTTCACATGTTTTTTATATACTGTACAGATAATAATTTAAACTGAAAGAATTTAAAAATCAATATAATTACAAAAGGTAAAACATATATCCAAGGGGAGGTTTCAATATGATGTAGAATCAGTGAACCTGCAAGTAGAGCCATCTATTTTGAATAAGATGATCAGAATTACAGAGAAAAGAACAACAGAAGCAAGAAAAACAAGGCTACATATTTACTAACCAATGTACTAACCATGAAAAATGTATGCACAAATGAACATTCTGAATTAGAGTTGGGAAGAAAGAAGGTGCTATGAACTTAGATTTAAAGTATAGTTAGATCCAACTTATTATTCTCCTTGAAGGAAAGCAAAGTACACATATGCCTATTAGTTTAAGAATTAAGGTTTAAAAAGCAAGGGGAATCAAGATGAGGTAATTAAAATCAGAGGTGAGCTTTCAGCTACTAAGAAATATCAATAGAAGCAGAGCATAATGTTTACAAAGCTGGTGAGGTAATACTTTATAGGAAAGTATATAATGAAGATGAAAAATATTAAAACAAAGTTATGTTAAAGGTAGGGTATAAGAAGGAAACACAGGGAATGTTCATTTTCACAACGGTATTGGTGAGTTTTGCATGTTTAATTTTGTTAACACTCTTTTAGGAAAAAAAAAAAAAAAAACCAGCAAAACCACTGTTGAGTTTGATTTGTAGAGCTTTGAGCCATGGGGATGGGTGAAGAAATTCCTTTCCAAGTGACGCATTTCTGTGAATAAACTGTCAGGTGTCCCAATACCACTAACTTTAGTAACTTCCTAAGAATAAACTTCAATCCTTTGATACAGAGAGAAATATACTGTGCTTCTTTTAAATAGTATTCTTTATGAGTTTAAAAAAATGTATTTAAAAACTTTGTCCAAAACTAAGAAGTAGTGAAGTTTTAAAACAGGAATTGGAGGATTCATTAATTACCATAATATAAATACATGAGCAACAGGCATGAAGTTAAAAGTATCTAAGAGGAAAATAGAAGTAAAACAAACTAGGAGTGGAGGTAGTTTGGACAGGCCAGGGACTCAGACAGAATCTGTGTGAGAGACTGTTGGTTATGGCACTAGGAAAAGAGACTGATGAAATGGAAGAATTCCAACATTTTTATCATGATTTAGAAGTACTTCCTATACCTTCTTCAATAAGCTTAAAGAGACATAAAATGAAAATATTGATTTACATTTGAATGTATTTAAAAAAAAAAAAAGAGTCCTGCTAGTATCCACTATCTTAGGGTCATGACCCATGGTAATTTATGGTATCATTATGACATAATCTTTGATGATATTTCAGATGATTTTTAAGGCTTTTCAATGTATGATTTTCCTTTAATGGCTAAGATGTTGGGAAGGCAGCTGTAGACAATGCCCATTTAAGGACCTATCTGGGGAGTTTAAGTTAACCTTCAGTATCCTATTATCTCAATGTCAGGATCAAGTTCACTGTGATATTCTGTTATATTTCACTTAACACAAGAGTATAAGTGAAATGTAAGAAGATTCCAAGGTTGGTGCAGTTACAAGAAAAAGAGTGTGGTATTCATAACTAAAGGATGGGTCTTACTGTTTTGAACAAACACATTCAGTGGTGGCTCATTTTACTGATATTCATTTGTGGAGTAAATGGAGGAATTACCTAGTTATTTCTTCTTATATCCAGTGTGTGCCATGGATCTTAACAATTGTAGAGGTTCAATAAACTCAACAAAAGCCCTTTTTATTTTGATGTATACATTTTCAAACTATTTGCATGAAATTCTGTTTAGTGAGAGAACTTCAATAAATGATTTAAAAACATTAATCAGCCATAAGGTTAGGTGAATGAATCACAATCAAAAGTAAGAACAACATTTACCAAAAGAACTTGTAAAGGAAGCTCAAGGTAAGGAAATTGCCACTGTAGTGATTGGGTAGAAAAACACAATCACAGTTTTAACAACATGTGATTTTGCCATTGTTTTTTTTTTAAACTTTCATTTATTTTTAAGGAGTGGGAAAATTTAATACAAAATTGAATACCATTGAATATGTACAGTATACAGACTTGCTGAATATGGTAGCAGCTAGTAACCTGTCACTATTAAGCACCTGAAATGTGACTAGTACAAACTGAAATGTGTTATAAGTATAAAGATCTTTAGATTTTGTTAATTTTTATATTGATTATATGTTAAAATGATATTATTTTGGATATACTGGGTTAAATAAAATATAACTGATATTTTTATCAGTTTTAAATGTGGCTACTGGAGGATTTAAAAATTACATGTATACAAATTTCTGGACTGATTGGCTGGTAAGATTGCAGGATAGAAGGACGTGAGCTCACCCCTTCTTTCAAAAACACCCAAATCACAACTAACTGCTGAACAACCAACAACCAAAAAACAAAACAAAACACTAGAAACTTCCAAAAAAGATATCCTACATCCACAGACAAAGAAGAAGCCACAACAAGACGGTAGGAGGGGCACAACTGCTATAAAACCGAATCCCATACCTGCCAGGTGGGCAACCCACAAACTGGAAAATAATAATACCAGAGAACTTTTCCCTCAGGATTGAAAGTCCTGAGCCCCACACCAGGCTTCCCAGCCTGGGGGTCTGGCAAAGGGAGGAGGAGCCCCCAGAGAATCTGGCTTTGAAGGGCCACGGTGTTTGATTGCAGGAATTCCACAGCACTGGAGGAAACAGAAGCTCCACTCTTGGAGGGCACACACAAGGTCCCAGGCACACCAGGACCCACAGAAAAAAGCAGTGACATCATATGACTCTGGGCCAGACCTACCTGTTAGTATTGGAGGGCCTCCTGCTGAGGTGGGGGGCAGCTGTGGCTCATGGTGGAAACAAAGACACTGGCAGTGACAATTCTGGTGAGTACTCATTGGCATGAGCCCTCCTGGAGGCCTCCATTTCCTCCCCAAGACCTAACCTGATCCAACAGCCTGTAAGCTCCAGTGCTGGGATGCCTCAGGCAAAACAATGAAGAAGACGGGAACACAGCCACACCCATCAGCAGACGGGCTGCTTAACGTCTTCATGAGCATGGCCCTGCCCACCAGAGGGACAAAACCCAGCTCAATCCACCAGTGGGCAGGAACAAGACCTTTCCACCAGGAAGCCTGCATAAGCCTCTTAGACAGCCTTATCCACCAAGGGGCAGAGAGCAGAAGCAAGAAGAACTACAATCCTGCATCCTGCAGAATGGAAATTGCAATCACAGAAAATTAGACAAATGAAATGGCAGAGAAGTATGTCCCAGATGAAGGGACAAGATAAAACCCCAGAAGAACAACTAAGTGAAATGGAGATAGGCAATCTACCCAAAAAAGAATTCAGAGTAGTGACGGTGAACATGATCCAATATCTTGGAAAAAGAATTGAGGCACAGATCAAGAAGATGCAAGAAATGTTTAACAAAGAACTAGAAGAACTAAAGAACAAACAAACAGAGATGAACAATACAATAACTGAAATGAAAAATACAGTAGAAGGGGGCTTCCCTGGTGGCGCAGTGGTTGAGAATCTGCCTGCCAATGCAGGGGACATGGGTTCGAGCCCTGGTCTCGGAGGATCCCACATGCCTCGGACCAACTAGGCCCGTGAGCCACAACTGCTGAGCCTGTGCGTCTGGAGCCTGTGCTCCACAACAAGAGAGGCCACGATAGTGAGAGGCCCGTGCACGACGATGAAGAGTGGCCCCCGCTCGCCGCAACTAGAGAAAGCCCTCGCACAGAAATGAAGACCCAACACAGCCAAAAATAAATGAATAAATAAATTAATTAAAAAAAAATACACTAGAAGGAATGAATAGCAGAGTAACTGAGGGAGGAGAACGGATAAGTGAGCTGGAAGACAGAATGGTGGAAATCACTGCTGCAGAACAGAATAAAGAAAAAAGAATGAAAAGAAATGAAGACAGTCTAAGAGACCTCTGAGACAACATTAAACACACCAACATTCGCACTATAGTAGTCTCAGAAGGAGAAGAGAGAGAGAAAGGACCCAAAAAATTACTGGAAGAGATAATAGCTTGAAACGTCCCTAACATAGGAAAGGAAACAGTCACCCAAGTACAGGAAGCACAGAGTCCCAGGCAGGATAAACCCAAGGAGGAACATGCTGAGACACATAGTAATCAAACTGACAAAAATTAAAGACAAAGAAAAAATATTAAAAGCAACAAGGGGAAAACAACACATAACATACAAGGTAACTCCCATAAGATTATCAGCTGATTTCTCAGCAGAAACTGATTCAGCTGATTTCTCAGCTGATTTCTCTGCAGGCCAGAAAGGAGTGGCATGACATATTTAAAGTGATAAAAGGGAAGAACCTACAACCAAGAATACTCCACCCAACAAGGCTCACATTCAGATGCAAGAGAGAAATCAAAAGCTTTACAGACAAGCAAAAGCTAAGAGAATTCAGCATCACCAGACCAGCTTTGCAACAAATGCTAAAGGAACTTCTCTAAGCAGAATAGAAAAGGCCACTACTAGAAACAAGAAATAAATATCAAAAAGCTCACTAATAAAGGCAAACATAAAGTCAAGGTAGGAAATCATCTGCACACAAATATGATATCAAAACCAGCAATGGTGAGAAGAGGAGAGCACAAATGCAGGATATGGGAAATGCATTTGAAATTAAAAGACTAGCAACTTAAAACAACCTTGTTTATATATAGACTGCTATATCAAATCCTCACAGTAATCGCAAACCAAAAATCTACAATGGATACACACATATAAAAGAAAAAGGAATCCAACACAACACTAAAGTTAGACATCAAATCACAAGAGAAGAGAACAATAGAGGAAGGAAGAAAAAAGACCTACAAAAATGAATCCAAAACAATTTAAAAAATGGCAATAGGAACATACAGATCGATAATTACCTTAAATGTAAATGGATTAAATGCTCCAACCAAAAGACATAGACTGGCTGAATGGATACAAAAACAAGAATTGTATATGTGCTGTCTACAAGAAACCCATTTCAGATCTAGAGACACATACAGACTGAAAAGAGAGGATGGAAAAGGATATTCCATGCAAATGGAAATCAAAAGAAAGGTGGAGTAGCAATACTCATATCAGACAAAATAGACGTTAAAGACTGTTACAAGAGACAAGGAAGGACACTACATAATGATCAAGGGATCAATCCAAGAAGATATAACAATTGTAAATATATATGCACCCAAAATAGGAGCACCCTAATATATAAGGCAAATACTAACAGCCATAAAAGGAGAAATCGACAGTAACACAATAATAGTGGGGGACTTTAATACCCCACGTTCATCAATGGACAGATCATCCAGACAGAAGACCAAAGGAAACACAGACTTTAAAACACAAATTAGACCAGATGGACTTAATTGATATTTAGAGAGCATTCCATCCAAAAGCAGCAGAATATACTGTTCCAAGTGCACATGGAACATTTTCCAGGATTGATCACACATTGGGCCACAAAATGAGCCTCGGTAAATTTAAGAAAACTGATATCATATCAAGCATCTTTTCCAACCACAATGCTATGAGATTAGAAATCAACTATAATTTTAAAAAAACTGTAAAAAAAACACAGTTTGAGGCTAAACAACGTGCTACTAAACAACCAATGGATCACTGAAGAAATCAAAGAGGAAATTAAAAAATACCTAGAGACAAATGAAAATGAAAACCTGACAATCCAAAACCTATGGGATGCAGCAAAAGCAGTTCTAAGAGGGAAGTTTATAGCAATACAATCTTACCTCAGGAAACAAGAAAAATCTCAAATAAACAACCTAACCTTACACCTAAAGCAGTTGGAGAAAGAAGAATAAACAAAACCTGAAGTTAGTAGAAGGAAAGAAGTCATAAAAATCAGAGCAGAAATAAATGAAATAGAAATGAAGAAAACGATAGAAAAGATCAATAAAACTATAAGTTGGTTCTTTGAAAAAGTAAACAAAATTGATAAACCTTTAGCCAGACTCATAAAGAAAAAAAAAAGGGAGAGGGCTCAAATCAATAAAATTAGAAGTGAAAAAGGAGAGAAGTTACAACAAACACCACAGAAATACAAAGAATTATAAGAGACAACTACAAGCAAATATATGTCACTAATTGGACAACCTGGAAGAAATGGACAAATTCTTAGAAGGGTAGAGTCTCCCAAGACTGAACAAAAAAGAAATAGAAAATATGAAAAGACCAATCACAAGTACTGAAATTGAAACTGTGATTAAAAACTCCCAACAAACAAAAGTCCGGGATCAGATGACTTCACAGTCGAATTCTATCAAACATTTAGAGAAGAGTTAACACCTCTCCTTCTCAAACTATTCAGAAAGTTGCAGAGGAAGGAATACTCCCAAACTCATTCTATGAGGATACCATCACCCTGATACTAAAACCAGACAAAGAAACCACAAAAAAAGAAAATTACAGGCCAATATCACTGATGAGCATAGACACAAAATTCCTAAACAAAATACAAGCAAACCAAATCCAACAATACATTAAAAGGACAACACAGCATGCTAAAGTGGGAGTTATCCCAGGGATGCAAGGATTTTTCAATATCCGCAAATCAATCTGTGTGATATACCATGTTAACAAATGGAAGAATAAAAGCCATATGATCATCTCAACAGATACAGAAAAAGCTTTTGACAAAATTCAACAACCATTTATGATAAAAACCTCTCCAGGAAGTGGCTATAGAGGTAACCTATCTGAACATAATAAAGGCTATATATGACAAAAATACAGTTAACATCATACTCAATGGTGAAAAGATGAAAGCATTTCCTCTAAGATCATGAACAAGACAAGGATGTCCACTCTTGCCACTATTATTCAACATAGTTGTGGAAGTCCTAGTCATGGCAATCAGAGAAGAAAAAGAAATAAAAGGAACCCAAATTGGAAAAGAAGAAGTAAAACTGTCACTGTTTGTAGATGACATGACACTACACATAAAAAATCCTAAAGATGCTACCAGAAAACTACTAGAGCTCGTCAATGAATCTGGTAAAGTTGCAAGATACAAAATTAATACACAGAAATCTCTTGCATTTCTATACACTAACAAGGAAAGATCAGAAAGAGAAATTAAGGAAACAATGCCATTTACCACTGCATCAAAAAGAATAAAATACCTAGGAATAAACCCACTGAAGGAGACAAAAGACCTATACTCTGAAACTATAAGATGCTGATGAAAGAAACTGAAAATGACACAAACAGATGGAAAGATATATCATGTTCTTGTATTCAAAGAACAAATATTGTCAAAATGACTATACTACATAAGGCAATCTACAGATTCAATGCAATCCCTATCAAATTACCAATGGCATTTTTCACAGAACTAGAACAAAAATTTCAAAATGTGTATGGAGACACAAAAGACCCTGAGTAGCCAAAGCAATCTTGAGAAAGAAAAACGAAGCTGGAGGATCAGGCTCCTTGACTTCAGGCTATACTACAAAGCTACAGTCATCAAAACAGTATGGTACTGGCACAAAAACAGAAATATTGATCAATGGAACAGGCTAGAAAGCCCAGAAATAAACCCACACACCTGTGGTCAATTAATCTACGACAAAGGAAGCAAGACTGTACAATGGAGAAAAGACAGTATCTTCAATAAATAGTGCTGGGAAAACTGGACAGCTATATGTTAAAAAAAAAATGAAATTAGAGCATCCTTTAACACCATAGAAAAAATAAACTCAAAATGGATTAAAGACCTAAATGTAAGACTGGATACTATAAAACTCTCAGAGGAAAACATAGGCAGAACATTCTCTAATGTAAATTACAGCAATATCTTTTCTGAGACATCTCCTACAGTAATGGAAATAACAAGACAAATCCTAACTGAACCCAGAAGCTTTTGCACAGCAAAGTAAACCACAAACAAAATGAAAAGACACCTAACAGAATGGGAGAAGATATTTGCAAACAATGCAACCAACAAGGGATTCATGTCCAAAATCTTCAACAGCTCATGCAGCTCAAAAAAACAAACAACCCAATCAAAAATTGGGCAGAAGATCTAAATAGACATTTCTCCAAAGAAGACGTACAGATGGCCAAGAGACACATCAAAAGATGCTCAACATCGCCAATTATTAGAGAAATGCAAATCAAAACTACAATGAGATATCACCTCACACTGATAAGAATGGCCATCATCAAAATATCCACAAATAAAGCCTGGGGAAGTTGTGGAGAAAAGGAAATCTTCCTACACTCTTTGTTGGAATGTAAACTGGTACAGCCACAATGGAGAACAGTACGGAGGTTCCTTAAGAAACTAAAAACAAAGCCACCATATGATCCAGCAATCCCACTCCTGGACATATATCCGGAGAAAAACGTGGTTCGAAAGGATACATGAACCCCAATGTTCATTGCAGCGCTGTTGACAATAGCCAAGACATGGAAGCAACCTAAATGTCCATGGACAGATGAATGGATAAAGAAGATGTGGTACATATATACAATGGAATATTACTCGGCCATTAGAAAGTATGAAATAATGACATTTGCAGCAACATGGATGGACTTGGAGATTATCATACTAAGTGAAGTAAGTCAGACAGATAAAGACAAATACCACGTGATATTGCTTATATGTAGAATCTAAAAAAAATGATACAAATGAACTTATTTACAAAACAGAAACAGACTCACAGCTTAGACAACAAATTTAGGGGTTATGGTGGACACATAGTAAACGATGGAGCGTAGGAGACATACAATAAACACCCACATGCGCGCACCCCAGCAAGTGAGCAGCCTTTCTCTCCAGGATTAAGCTTTGGAAGATTGAAACTTTATGTTTATTTCATTTAAACTGGGCACAAATAAAGGATTTGAGGGAGTCATATAAATATTTAGTCCATAGAGGAAACTAACTATGAGAAAAGTCTTCAATATAAATACTCTCTGGTAGTTCATAAGCAAAAAATAATCTCAGGAGCTTTTGAAAACAAAGACAAGAATAGCTCAGTTCTGCTATGCCTTAAAATTTCCCAAGATTTTTTTTCCCTAAGATTTAAGCCTGAATTCTAACAAGATTATATCTAATTTTTGTAAGTTAAAGCAATAATATAAATTTAAAAATAGGAAAAAATGGATCTCCAGAATGAAGTTCAGTTTCCCAGAATGAAGCTCTTTCTTATCTGTGTTTAGGTCATTCTATGCTGTGTTTGAAGCCAAAATTGATCTGATAGGAATCCCTGTGTATAGATTCATTTTTCCATCCAGAACTTTTGCATCTCCACTTCAAAATCCAGACAACCATTGTTTCTGCACAGAAAAAATTACCTCCAAAAACTGTACCTTATATGGTGTGCTAGATGTTAGCAAATGCAAAGAAGGTGAGTACAAGTTCTCAGTGTCACTATCCATGGTATAATTTGCATTATTCTTTAAAATGTAAACTTCACCCGGGATTCCTTTCCACCAGAAATTTAAAGTGAGAAAGCAATAAGGGCAGAAAGTTAGGGTGATGGCAGGGTATTTTTGTTCTGATTTTTGTACCGCTTTCAAGCTCCCAGTTGTTTCAGTGTTGCAAAACTTAGTTACTGTTAGGTAAAACCATACTGATATTTCCCTGTGCTACTTTGGATAATATAACTTTAGGTCCTTCACGCATTTCTTAATTGGATTATTTATTTTTTTGAGTTGTGTGAATCCCTTGTATATTTTGGATGTTAATCACTAATGGGATATGTGTTTTGCAAATATTTTCTCCCATCCCATAGGTAGCCTTTTCATTTTTGATGGTTTCCTTTCCTGTGAAGAATCCCTGTGCTCCTTTTAGATTTAGGGTAAAATGAAAATAGTTCCCAGAATACTCTGAGCATCCCAACTTATCCAGCTGACATTTTTCTAACTTTTTCTACCCTAGAAAATGGTAAATAAAAATAAGTATATTTCAGGATGTCTCTGAAACAAGAATTGGCTCAAACACGAAATTTGGAGTCTATCTTATTTTGCTCACCTACTTCATGTTGGAGTTAGTGTGACTAAAGAGAGGAAAATCTCTTGAATAAATTCTCAGTCCATAGACATATTACTGCCTGAAACATGAAGGTATATGGTTGTAACTTTGTGTTCAACAGCTAAGCTTTACATATTTAAAATAAACACGTAAGCGATGAACAACAGACATCAATTGACTGGTTACTAGGAGAAGTTTATATTTTATTTTTGTTCAAAAGTGATTAGATGTTATAATCTTCCCTTACCCTGGCCCTCTAATTAGTATTCAAAGCCAAATTTGCATTTCTTTTTTAACTGAAAAAGCTTTATTTTCAAGGAAATCTTTTCTGAGAGGTATGTGTAATGAAGAAAATGATTTATCCCAATTGTCTGTTAAAACTTGTTTTCAGGAAAACCTGTGTACATTTCACTTCCTCATTTTCTACATGCAAGTCCTGAAATTACAGAACCTTTTGAAGGCCTAGATCCAAATGAAGAAGAACATAGTACGTACTTAGATGCTGAACCTGTAAGCAACTACATTATTGATCTGATTGGTTTAATACTGTTTTCTAAAAATGAAGGAAAAATTAAATTATCTAAATTATCTCCATTTTCTCAATCATATTTATTGATCATATTTATTACATCACAATCTTGATAAATTACTTACTTTTATCTCAAAGAAAATTACATTGATCTCTTCCTATTGTTGCTTATGAAATGTCACAGTAATTCTCTTTTAGTTTTTTAGCATGTGGAATTTTATAGACCTTTTTAATTGTTCACAGGTCAGGGAAAGCAATGATGGAATGATTCTAATTGGCTTAAAACAATTTGGTATAAATTAGAATTTTATGCTCATTTTATACTTAATTGCAAGCATTGCTTATATGAAGTGACACTGAGATTACAAAGGATTAAAAGAGATTTTATGGGTATATGTGTATTTGACTCAAGATCTATTATACTTAGCGTCAGGAAAAATCTATTAAATTTCCTATAGTGTAACAGTTTCACCTTTTAATTTATTTTAATATTCTCCTTTTCAAAATTTAAACGACATGCCAGAATTTTAGCAGGCATGTTTCAGTTTAAATAATGATAGAAGTAGTATTATAATTAAACTGATGATACACGGGTTCTGGCTGATATATAGTTGAACATGCATAGTTCAGGATTTAAATTGACTATATGAGTTCTAGGTATCAGTATTGTTGTTGTTGTTGTTCATCCTCCAAAACCAGCTCAGACAAATATCACAAATCTAACTAAAGCTTAGACACGAGGCTGGGAAAAGGAATTGTGTGTGTGCATGTATATGCATATGCGTATACATCTGTATATGCACAGGCATATACACATAAAATTTAATTATGGAGAGTTATGTATGTGATATTTAATATGTTCAATTAATTATTTAATAAATTTCATAAGTTTCAAGTAATACAGTTTCACCTTAGGTTCTACATAACAGTAAAAATAAATTTTGGATTTATAAAAGACTTTTTTTTTTTAAAGGAAGTTGGTAATTATTTTAGTTTGTTCTCTTTTTAGGTATCTGGATTTACTTTATGATTTGCAAAACAGCTGCAGATCAATATACTGGTTAAGCCAGCAAGAAAAATTGAGTGAGTCTCTTGAACAAGCTTCATTATGATTTTTAGTATTTTCTTGTAAGAATATATCTATGAAAGGAAGGGGAAAGAATATAAAATTTTAACTTCTCTTTGGCTTAATATCATTAAATAATTATTAAATGCTTGTAACTTTCATTTGTAATTTAGAATTATATATATTTTGTATTGAAATGGTATTTACACACATTTTGGAATGAGTATATGGTGGCATTGCTCATTTTGCTAGCTGTCCAAATATTTCCATGACAATAGTTTCTAGAATCATATTTTAGTTTCCTAGGCATAATTTGTTGAAAGGGAAAATATATGCTTAGAAAAAGTTAATCTAATTAGAAATCTGTATTAGAAAGATTTATAAGAGTGAAAGATGTCTGAGAAACAGCCATATTAAAATTTAAATGATTCATTACAGGGAACAAAAATTAGTTGCAAGAGCAGCTAATTTCTGAACATTCATTTACACTAGTAATTACTAACATTTCTGTTATATATGTGTAATGTATTAGTATAAATTTTCATAATTATTTTCAATGTATATAACAGAGCATTAAGGGGTCTGAAGCAGAACTATATGATGCCTATTCTTTGGCTTAATGAGGTTAGTATTTTTTAATCTATTAGTCACCAAAAACAGTAAACTTCTTTGTATATAGGAAAAGCTTTTGATGTTTGAAAATTGAATAAGTGTGTATAGTATTTGAAGTTGTATGAGTTTCCATTACCCATATGGACAAGTTTATATATTATTAATTATATAATTAATTATTTTGAGAGAACCAAGCCACACAGAAATGTCAGGATTATGTTAGATTTCAGTGCTTTTATTTTAGAAAAACAAAGTACTTCCTATCATTTAAGATTATTTTCATAATGCATCTATTTAACACTATTTCTTGTCATACTGCCTGTGATGGGAAAGAGTCAGGCAAACGTGAAACTCCAAATAACTCAATGTGAATTTTGAACTGCTAATAAAAGCCAACCAAGTTTATAAAGACCAGGTCTGAGCAGGTATAGGCAGTTTATCTATTACCTGACAAGATATTTTTAGTGTGAATCATGGAACTGATTAGCCACAGAATTAGGAAACGCATTTCATAAGCCTTTAGAGGAAGGAAACTGTTGACCTTTGCCATTTCTCTCTGTCACTAGGAAACATCCTTTGGAAAACTGGAAAATATTTCTGTAAGACCATTGTATTGATCAGTGAAGCCAGTGTATTGAAAACTGCTATATAACGTTTAAAGGGAAGAGGATTATAGTTCTCTCTCTAAATATTCCACCTTGTCATTTATTACCTTGTTTGACATGCAAAAGGACTTCCATTGGTTTGTCTTACAGATAAAGACAACTAAAATTTATGCAGTGTTTTGAAAAAAGACTGATACATAAGTGGAGGGTTTTGAGTATTTTGCTCCACTAAACTACCCAAATAACGCTAAAAATTATTAACTTGATTACAGACTGGCACCATTGGGTGATGAGAAGAGAGCAATGTTCATAAATCAAGTGACTGGAAAAATAAACCTTCTTGGTCTGGTAGAAATGATCTTAATGAGTGTTGGTGTGATGTTTACTGCTTTTATCATTTCATACTGTGCACGCAGATCAAAGTAAAATAAGTAAGTATATAACAAAAATTATATACAGCTTCAATAACATTAGTTTATATATTACCTGTTTTCATTTTATCAAAAAGAGGTTATAAATTAGGCTGCAAATATTTCTGAACATGTCTAGTCACTAATGTTTTTAATACATTCTTGAAGTTTTGAGATGCTTAATGTAAGTTAAAACATAAATGAAGGCTGAATGAGTAATAAGGCCTATTAATATCAAGCATATCACTATATTACATGTTTATTCTGGGAGGAATGGGCTAAAATATGAAATTGTCACCCTTGAAAAGTTAGAATGTTGCACAAAAGCTATATATGTGCTAACTTTTCATTTCTTGATTATTTCTAGCTTTTTAGAAATCACAAACAATTAATTTAATACATCACTGACTAGGAAAGGTTATGTAAAAATGAAAATGGTAGATATTTCGGGAGACTGAAATTTACAAGAGAAAAGAAAATAAAAAGCAAAATTAAATAACCTAGAAATTAATGAGAAATAAAAACTCAGTATATGATAGAGATAAAATAGGATAAATATGCTATTTTAAAATGAAGATAACATATTAATACAGAAACAGGATTTTAGCATGCCATCCAAAATCACGGCGTGCACCCTATACGTTTAATGTGGATGCCCTGATCAATGATTACAATTCATGAACTAAAACTGAATACAACAGTACAAGAAAATAGAATAAAAACAATGTTCAATGCAGGAAAACTGAATTACTCAGAGTTTACAGGAAAAAAATCAGGTAAATGTGGACAGTAGGAGTTTTAGCAAAATTGTAGAGGCGGTTCAGGCCTCTGTGTTTTAGACATTACTGCCTGTGGCCCCTTGTACATAGAGGAATGACTGTCTGACCTTATCTCCCCTAAATGGAAGCCTTTCTTTAATAATCATACGTGGCATAAGTATGGCCTGAGGGGGGTAATTTTCCACTTAACCATAGTTTCCACCCACCCTCCCTTCCCTGGAACCTCAAGAAATATATACAGTCAAAATAAAAGCAATATACTTAGTATGAAAATCACAACTTCAAAACAAGTCTTCTTACCCTACTTCCAATCAGATTGCTGACTGTAAGCTGTCTTATACAGAAGTTCTGGAGCTGCCACTGATAATTACTGAGCTTCTATTATGCACCAAAAGTATGCTATTTTACATGAATTATCACAATTAATCCCTAATAAAATTTTATGTTTCCAATAGCCAGGGATTCATCAGCAACCATTCTATTTGAGACATTCCAGAAAATTTTAAATTTTAACAGTGCAAAACTGTCCATTTTCAAAATGTGAATCAAATCTAATATTAAAAAAATAAAGTGGAACATTTGGAACAATATTAGTGTGTATGTGAGACTGAGAGCTTGGGCCTAGGAAGGCAACTCAATCTTTTGTTCTGATGTTTTCTGCCTATATTTATTCACTAAAAAAAAGACTGAACAATTCTGCCTACAATTCTTTGAACAGAATATATTCAAAATGCTAATCTAATATATTCACATTATAATGAAGGAAATACTGCATCACCTTTAAGACCTGTCATTAGTCAATTAACAGATAAGTTATGATTAAACAAAGTAATTCATACAACTGTTTATATAACAGATAAAAAAGATTATCCACTTAAAAGCCAAATTACAACAAAACCTTGTTCTAGTGGGAAAATATGTTTTTCAAAATGAAGTATTGTAGTTGTAAAACTTTTCTGATACTATTCTCTACTAAAATTATATGATCTATTTCATCAGTGCTTAATGAGCTCTGAGTGTCCAATATCTTGGGTCTCTATGTGGCTAAATTAAGGTGAAAGATTGAAAACTTTCTAGAGTGTCTTTGTCAACAGGTATATTGACTTGGCTTAAGCATTTGACAGTTACAAGGAAAAGTTACTGCTCTTTACACATTTGATTTGTCTCTTTTTTTCTTTACACATAGAGAAGAACACTGTTCTCTGTAGATTACTTGATTTACTAGATTAAGAAGAATCACAGATATAGATTTCCTTAAACAAGCCTCAGTTTTAGTATTGTTATAATTATGCCTTTGGGCAGATTTACACACAATTGAAAAAATAAGGAAATGGGTGTACAAGAGGG
The DNA here is from genome assembly GCF_009873245.2 of Balaenoptera musculus. Classification (NCBI taxonomy): domain Eukaryota; kingdom Metazoa; phylum Chordata; class Mammalia; order Artiodactyla; family Balaenopteridae; genus Balaenoptera; species Balaenoptera musculus. Next base: position 84,029,030 of record NC_045793.1, on the reverse strand, counting down.
AGTAAAGCAAAGATGGTGGAGCTAAGGTGTGAGTTTGCTCAATGGATCACAAAGAGAGTAAGCCAGTAGTCCTTTGGAAAGTAGCAGTATATACACTGCTAAGTGGAGGATGGTCTGAAGGGACAGAAAAGAGTGGAGATGCTCATCCAGAGCAGATTGAACGCGCTACCCCTCCTTAGCTGGCCGTGCGCAGCTCTTGAGAGCTGGGAAGCAGCCTACCGTGTATCCTGGAATGGGAAAATAATTGCCTTATCCATGAAGTTCATCAGAGAATTTTTCTCTGCAGCTTGAGAAACTGGGCTAACTTATAGAAAATATGATATCTTATATATATGTAGAATTTGAGTATTACCTGTTTTATTTTTTCACAACTTTCTGATAAGTACTAAGTACTTACCTCTCTTCCACTTTCCAGGAAGCAAATGAGTCTTTACATTCATGCACCAAATACGTCAGGACCATTCTTAATATCGACCTACAAAATGAAGATTTATATGCTTTATTTTTGCAAAACACACCTTATCTTATAGTTGAAGAACTGGGGGCACTTTCTTTTGCACTGAGCATCAGCACATTTCTAAAGGATTATTAGGATGCCACTGAAGTCCATACTTTGAACAAAAATAGGTACCTTTTAAAATTCAACAGGTACACACAATCGAATTGACTTAAGTTGCTATAGACTTCACTTATTCATGATCCCATTATTTTTATTTGGTATTGATTCACTAAATCATTCCCTGGTGGCAAATTTGGCAGAGGAGTAGGCAATATAAACAAATCCTGGACCCTGAACTCTTGTCTTCCTCATCAAAGAGGAAATACCATTACCCTCATCAGTGTCCCTGCAACACACAGACCCCAGGACTGTCAGGACATTGCATTTCATGAGCATCAACTATTTTGAAAGACATTTAAGAATGGTAACCAAATGTTTGGCCTATGAACCATTTATTATACATTACTTAAGTTTCCTTCTCTATGGAATCCTTTGTACAGCATCAGTAGGCACTACAACCATGCTCTTTATAAGAATATGGCTTATATTTTTGTCAATGGCTCTGCAAATGGACATGTAGAAGGACTTTGTCATTTTCCATGTTCTGCAGCTCTTCTGGAAAACTGAGTAGATTTTGATCTTTTCACTCAGTTGCATACAACTTATGCTTGGCAACTTCAGAATGCTGTGCTAGTATTAAGAGATATAAATGATAATAAAGAAATTATTGTGTGGAAGACTACAAAGTGTAGAATGTGCATTCATAGTTATTTGTTGTAATATTTCTTGCTTTCATAGTAACTGCAGAAAGACTGGTTTCAATCATTAAAAGATGTCCTTTCTTAAATTCCTGTGCTTTGCCTAGTTCCTGTTATGTCACAAAACACTCTAATTTTATGTCTGAAGTAGTCTATTTGAACTTTTATTTCTTTATGCATCTATCTTCCTTTCTGAAACATTTTCTTCTGAAACATTCTTTCTAAATTCACTCTTCACCACTAATTCAATCTTGACCACTAAGCTAATTTTTAAAGCAAGTTGGGGGAAAAGAAATAAAAGATACTTGGTTTCATCCTTTTTAGCAGCAGGATTTAAGTTCTAGACTGTGAAGGATAACCCTACTTTCTTCAGCAGGGGTTCACTTTTGGCAAAGAGCACGAGTTCTCCTAAAAAGGCTCCCCATAGAAAGGGAAGATGGACCACATTCTGTCTTATGTTTTACAAACAGAAATTTATAGGACAAAGTATTTGTAACTGATTTGCTTGGCTACTAAAATCAAGAATAATTCAGTGTCCTCATATTAGGTGCCACAGTAAATACTGAAAACCCCAAACCAAGATACTACCATTTCTGAAGGATCTTTGGAAAATCTGAAGATACTCAAAATACACCGATGTAATGTCCTTTCATTTAATTGGGAGGGGAAAAAAAGTATCCTCCTAAGATATGGACATGTGAGATCCTAGACATCCTCTTCTGATACTTGAAAGTCTACTCCCTTTGCATTAGGATATTTGTGGACATGTTGATCTAGGAGGAATATAAAGGATACTTTTTAAGTTCTTAAAATAAGTAGGGCTGAATGATGTAAAGTAGAAACTCTTCAAAAGAAGTGAGTGAGAAATTGCATATCCACCTCATGGTAGAACCATATAACCAATCAATGACTCAGATTTTTAAATCTTCATACAGAAATGAATCTCATAGTATTTATACATCAGGAAAAAGATTTTGACTTATGTGTCTTTAGTATTATTTAAATAAATATATGTATATTCTAATCTTTATCATTCCTCACCATATTTTCTTTAAACTCTATAAATTATGAACAAGATGAAAGAAAATCCATACACAAACAATAGTGAAATACATTAAAAATACCCAGTAGAAAATATGATACTTTCTTTAAACAATGATGGATTTTTTAATGAAAAATATATTTGGATGTGTGTGCGTGTGAGTGTGTGTGTGTGTGTGTGTGTGTGCATGCACTGAGATGGGATGAGGCACTTTTGGGAATGCATTCAATGTATGACTTGTAGTTTGCCCTACAGAAAGTGTAATTTCACACATGGATGAATTTGTATGCTTTATTCCATAGAAAAACAGCACCATTTTGTAAATCACCACAAAACTCTAGCTGTTCAAAAGTTTGAAAATCTATAGCATCTGCAAAGGCGTTAACACAAATTAGATAATCTATAGCATATTAAAATGGGTTAACGTTTACTCTTGCTGACAAGTACATGAAGAAAGAGAAGAATGTACACAGCTTTCAGTTCTCAGAAAAAAAGAGGATTTCATTTCAGGAAAAAAATGTAGCTATAGGCAAACTAGTTACCCCTGAAATTTTACTCTTGTGAAGGTGCTGGATATTTGTGTTTAGATTTTTACATGTGCAATAATCTGTCCCATCATCAATATCTGAGCTACACATTAATTATCTTTGGAGCTGGAGTTTGTTGCAGGTGTGTTACAACTCTCAGTTCAGTGTTTCTGGTTGAAGTTCAATGTATTAGAGACACTGTGGCTGCTCTCTCTTCATCTGCCTCTTCTGGCCCGTCTACAACTCTAAATAACCACTCCATTCACTCCACTTAAATGATCACTGTTCCTTACCCTTTTCTGCATATACTAACAGAATTGCCTATGATTGTTTTTCTGAGTTATTTGCAGTGAGCTGAGCTAATGAACTAAAAATGAATTAGTGTTGAATATTGTTATCAAATACATACAGGCATACTCTGCTTTTCCTTTCCTGGCTCAAAGGTAGCTGCATTTTTAAATATTTGTGAACATAAAGACTTCCATGATTAGAATAATGATTTACTTTTCATTTATAATTTTTGAATGTGTTTGACTTCAAAGTTGTTTGATATTCCTACTATAATTATATATTAGCTGCTTTTGTCTATGCATGAATTATTGACATATTAACTCTTATATTCTTTTCCCAACTGTTCTCAGATGCTAGTAAGCTTATGTGTGCACATTTCAGAAATGCTCCATTCTATACACTCATGAAGCAGAACTGTGACATAGCTAGGAAAACATAAATGTTTTAAAGTTTTGTTTCTTTAATTCTGTGAAATCTGAGTCAGCAGCCTCAGAACACCTGAGAACTTTTTAAAAAATGCAGAATCTCAGATGCTAACCCAGACCTACTGAATCAGAATCTGTAGTTTAATAGGATCCTCAAGTGATTCACATATACAAAAAAAAAAATTGGAAAAGTCCTGATTTAAGTCATACAGAAATTGGACCACCTATGTAACAGTTTTATTTGACTTGTTGCTGGTATTACTTTGATTTATCAAGGACTTAAGAGAGCAAAGCTATATAAGCATACTGAGACAAAAGGAAACCCATCAGACTTGAAAATCTGCTATAAATATTCCACTAAGTTTTGTCATTTGCCTTGTTGAGCCTGTAAATGGTATTTTCAGATAGTATTAGAGCTAATCTATATGGCAGGGTAGAAGATGAAGTGCTATTAACTTTACTGTCTCAATTTTCTAGAATATGTTATTTGATCTGCTTGACAATATTTATGACAAATATTCATACTGACTGCATGTAAAGTAGGAGATAGTATCTCTTACCTGCCTCTGACCTAACACTGGAGATAGTCTCCAGAATTTATCTGAGATGGAAATTATCCACTGGAATAAAGGGACTCTTCAGCATCCAGGAGTTTTACATATTATATAAGTTATAAGGAATATATTAACAGCTATGGAGTTTTACTCTGGGCAAAATAATGGTCTGGATTGCTAGTTTGGAGGATGTCTAGAGTGGGATAAGGAGCAGGAGAAAAGGAGAAGAATACAAAGATGAGGGCTTATTTCTAGAGAAGAATGAGTGTCTATACAGTTATAGAAGAATCAATAAGGCCAGTGTGGAGGAGAGAACTATCTTGGCTCAAAGAGCCAAGTTGACAGCTACTGTTCTTCTCTAATCCTACCCTCAGTCTACATAGTTGAGGACTATGGTCATTACAAAAAATGGGCCTACATGAAACGATAGGAAATAAGTGGTGGGTAGTTTTTTAAACTCCACCTCCTAAATATTAAAAAGGAGAATTTAGTTATTGGAGACTTCTGAGGAACCATCTTAAAATAGAAATCTGGATTGTGAGAAAGTATTAAATATCTTCAGATTTTGATAGAGACCAGAGAGCAGGATTCCAAAAATTTTCTTATTTCTGAAACTTTTTTGAAATATTAACACATTAATGTTGCACGTTTTTCCATAGATATCTGAATAATCATTTAAAATTAAAGGTCCTATAAGATTGTGAGTACTATCTGTATTGATAGTCAGCCACTTCCTTTTGCCCATCCCCCATTCTCTTCCCACCCCAGCCTGCCACCAGCACACATGTAGCATGTTTATAGAAGTATAAGGAGGGGTATCAGAGGAGTAACCAACTGAATGGGCAGTTGAGTCACTAGGATTCAGAAATTTCTTCTACACATAATTTCTTTCTGAAATGTGTTATTTTTCTGTATTATTTATATTTGTTGTGTTATTACTGAATATTTATCTCTGGTTCCAGTTGAAGATGGCAACATAGGAAGATCCTGAACTCACCTTCTCTCACAGACACTTCAAATCTACAACTATATAAGAAACAATTTTCTCTGAATAAACTAAACGCTAGCTGAGCAATTCCTACACATAGAGAAAAATGAGAAAAACTCCACAACAAAGCAGGCAGGAGAGGCTGAGACACAATCTTGTGAAAAATCCCACCCGCAGCAAGGCAACCAACATTCAGGAGGAGACTTAAAACCCATATCTCTTCCCAAAGGAGCAAAGAGTTTGAACCCTACATTGAGCACCTTAGCTTTTAATATCTGCACCTGAAAGATGAGCCCCCAGAACATCCAGCTTTCTAAGCCAACAAGTCTTGCATCCACAAGACCCACAAGGGTATAACAAACTGAGAAATGACTCTTAAAGGGCTCACACGCTCAGATTCACCTGCCCCAGGAGCAGGTACAGAAGTAGCAGAACAGGAGACACCCAGATTGTATATGAAAGAGGCGCATTTGCTAACCTTAAAATGTCAGACTGAGGGGCAGGCATCTCATTTAACACACATACAGGGGCCTGCTGGGATACTTTCCTGGGACAGAGGCTGGTGATACCATCTTCACACTCTTCCTCTTCCTTGTTCCCTACCCCCACCATGGACACCATGCTTATGCTCTCCCTCTGTCTCACTCTAGCCAGCAGATGCCAATTTCACATTCTCCCTCTGCAGTGCTAAGGAGAACCTGTATCTCAGAGAGGGGAGCAAATTTACATGAATTTGGTGATTCTGCTTTTATATGTGGGGCTGTGATTATGAAGGCTACTTCCCAGGAGATACCCCTTAATTGCCTGACTCTAGAGGCCAGATGGCCTTGTGTTCCTAAGTCTCATGGGACTGTAACCAATTAGAGAGACAGTTCTTGGTTGACTACCACCCCCAGGCCACTGCACAGAAAACAGACTGAAACACCCCCATTCTTTCTGTGACAGAGGCCTATTTGTTTGTCCTGGAGCTTTGCTGAGAGGCAGACTTCAGGACTGGCACACATTTAGAGGCCTATGGAAATAATCTCATGGAACATAGGCTGGTGAATGTCAGCTCAGTTCTCTCCCTTTGTCTCACCACAGCTCACTGGTATCTCCCAGAAAGGAGCTTATTCACTTGGCTGAAGCCCTGATTTTTGCAACTGCCACCCAGGGGAACACCTCTGGAATATCTGTCTTTGGTAGCCAATGGTGCTTACAATTGTGGTCCCACAGGATACTATAAATTTGCATATTTTAAAAGCTGCAGCCTGAATTCTGGCTTCCAATCAGCTTGAATCTAGGTGCTCACTGAACTCCTCCTCTTTGGGACACTATAGGTCTTGTACCCCCTCAAATACTTGCAGCCATTAAAAATAAAACAGGCTGCTTGGACAATCACGGATATGTGAGAGACAAACAAGAGCTAGGGCACGAATGAGTGATATGGTTCATTTCCTACACAAGATCACTCCTTCAAGACTGGAAGATGTGGCTATTTCATCTAAGGCATATAAACCAACACAGAGAGTCAAGCAAAATAAAGAATTAAAGGAATATGTTCCACAAAAAGAACAAGATAAAACCTCAGAAAAAAAAAACCTTAATGAAATGGAGATAAGTAATTTACCTGATAAAGAGTTCAAAGTAATGGTCATAAACATGCTCACCGAACTCAGGAGAACACAATGAGAACTTCAACACAGAGAGAGAAAATGTAAGAAAGTATGAAATAGCAGTCACAGAGCTGCAGAATACAATAACTGAACTGAAAAATACACTAGATGTGTTAAATATCAGAGTAAATGAAGCAGAAGAAAGAATCAATGAACTCAAAGACCGGGCAGTGGAACTCATCCAGTCAGAACACCAAAAAGAAAAAAGAATGAAAAAACTGAAGATAGTCTAAGGGACTTATGGGGCAATATCAAGTGTACTAACATTTGCATTATAATGGTCCCAGAAGGAGAAGAGAGAAAGGCGCAGAGACTTTATTTGAAGAAATAATGGATGAAAACTTTCTTAACTAGGGAAAAGAAACAGACATCTAGATCCAGGAGCACACAGAGTTCCAAATAAGATGAACCCAAACAGACCCACACAAACACACATTATAAAACATCAAAAGCAAAAGACAAGGAGAGAATCTTAAAAGCATTAAGAGAGAAACACCTTGTTCCATACAACAGAACCCCCATAAGACCATCAACAGAACCTTCAGCAGAAACTTTGCAGTACTGATGGGAGAGACATAATATATTCAAAGCACAGAAAGAAAAAAAATCTTCCAAACAAGAACACTCTACCTGGCAAAGTTATTATTCAGAATTGAAAGAGAGATTAAAAATTTCCAGGCAAGCAAAACCTAAAGGAAGAAATTACCTTTGAACCAGCCTTACAAGAAATGTTAAAGAGACCTTTTAACATGAAAGAAGGGTGCTAATTAGTAACAGGTAAACATATGAAAGTATAAATCTCACTGGTAAAGGTAAACATTATATATGGTAAAGCTAGTATGAAGTTTAAAAGTCTAAAGTAGTAAAAATAACCATAACTACAATAATTACTTAATGGATATATGATAAAAACATGTAAAATGTGATATCAAAAACAAAATATCAGGGGGAGAGTGAAAATGTAGACCTGTAGGATGTGTTCAAACTTAAGTAGTTATCAAGATAAAATAGACCGTTATAAACATAAGCTGTTATATGTAAGCCTCATGGGAACCACAAAGCAAAAACCTATAATAGATGGACAAGAGAAAGAGAAAAAAAGCCAAGCTTACTACTAAAAATGTCATTAAAACAAAGAGGAAGGGAACAAGAGAAGAAACAGAGAGAAACTACAAAATAGAAAACAATTTACAAAGTGACAGTAAGTACATATCTATCAATAATTACTATAAATTTAAATGGACTAAATTCTCCAATCAAAAGCAAAGAGTGGCCAAATGGATTAAAAAGAAAAAGACTCATACATATGCTGCCAACAAAAAACTTACTTCAAACATAAGAATGTATACAGACTAAAAGTGAAGGAATAGAAAAACATATTTCATGCAACTGGAAACCAAAAGAAAGCTGGGCTAGCTATGCTTATAGCAGACAAAAGAGACTTTAAAACAAAGACTGATAAGAGACAAAGGAGAGCACTACATTATAATAAAGGGGTCAATCTAAAAAGGATGAAGCATTGTAAATATTTATGCATCCAATACAGGAACACCTAAATACATAAACTAAATATTAACAAAAGTAAATGGAGAAATAGTCAGGTATACAATACTAGTAGGAGGCTTTAATATCCTAGTTACATCAATGTATAGATCATCCAGACAGAAAATCAATAAGGAAACACTGGGCTTAAGTGATGTCAGGCAAGATGGACTTATATATAGATATAGATATGGATATGGATATACATATAGATATAGATAGATGTAGATAGAACATTCTATCCAAAAGCAGAATACACGTTCCTCTCAAGTGTACATGGATCTCCAGGATAGACCATATGTTAAACCACAAAACAAATTTTAATAAATTTAAGAATACTTTAAGAAGATTAAAATAATATCAAGCATCTTTTCTGATCACAATGGTATGAAACTAGAAATCAATTTCAAGAACAAAACTGGGAAATTCACAAATATGTGGATTCCACAACATGCTACTATCCCAATGAACAACCAAAGAGTCAAAGAAGAAATCAAAAGAGAAATCAAAAAATATCTTGAGACAGAGAATGAAAATACAAAATACCAAAATTTATTGGATGCAGCAAAAGCAGTTTTAAGAGGGAGTTCACGGTGATAAATGTCTACCTCAAGAAACAAGAAAAATCTCAAACAACCTACCCTCACACTTCAAGGAACTAAAAAAAAGAAAAAAAAAAAAAGAACTCCTAAGTTAGTAGAAGGAAGGAAATAAAATCAGAGCAGAAATAAATGGAGACTAAAAGAAAATAGAAAAGTTCAATGAAACTAAGAGCTGATTTTCTGAAAAGAGAAATAAAATGGATGAATCTTTAGCTACATACACCAAGAAATAAAGAGGACCCAAATAAAAAAAAATTAGTAATGAAAGAGAAGACATTACAGCTGATACCACAGAAACACAAATGTTCCTAAGAGACAACTATTGATGATTATATGTCAAATTTGAAAACCGAGAAGAAATGGATAAACTCCTAGAAACATACAAACTGCTAAGACTGAATCATGAAGAAACAGAAAAACTTAATAGACCAATTACTAGTAAAGAGATTGAATCGGTAATCTAAGACCTCTCGCCAAACGAAAGTCCAGGACCTGACAACTTCATTGGTGATTTCCACCCAACATTGAAAGAAGAAATGACTCCAATCCTTCTAAGACTTTTTCAAAAAATAGAAGAGGAGGGAACACTCCAAGCTCATTTTATGAGGCCAGCATTACCATGATACCAATACTAGATAAGGAGGCCACAATAAAAGAAAATTACAGGCCAATATCCCTGATGAACATAGGTGCAAAAATCCTCAATAAAATATTGGCATAGCAAATTCAACAACACACTAAAATGATCATACACCATGTTCAAGTGGAATTTATTCCAGGGGTCCAAGGATGGTTCAAAATATTCAAATCAAACCATGTGATATACCACACTGACAAAATGAAAGATAAAAATCATATCACCATCTCAATAGATACAGAAAAACATTCACAGAAGTCAACATCCATGTATGATAAAAACTCTTTTAACAAAGTTAGAGGGAACTTACCTCAACATAATAAAGGCCATATATGACAAGCCCACAGCTAATACGAAACTCAATAGTGTAAACACGAAAGCCTTTCCTCTAAGACTGGGAATAAGACTAGGGTGCCAACTCTTACCTCTTTTATTCAACATAGTATTCAAAGTCCTAGCCACAGCAATCAGACAAGAAATAAAAGGGGCAAAAACGAGGTGAAAAACCTGCACACTGAAAACTGTAAGACAATGAAGAATGAAATTGAAGAAGGCAGAAAGAAATGGAAAGATATTCCATGTTCATGAATTGGAAGTATTAATATTGTTAGAATGTCTGTAGTACCCAAAGCAAACTACAGATTCAACACAATCTCTATCAAAATTCCAATGGCATTGTTCACAGTAATAAAGCAAATAATCCTAAAATTTGTATGGAACCATAAAAGATCCTGAACAGCCAAAGCAATTTTGAGAAATAAGAACAAAGCTGGAGATATCATGAACCCTGATTTCAAACTATATTACAAAGTTATAGTAATCAATACAGTATGGTATTAGCACAAAACAGACACATATATCAATGGAACAAAATAGCCCAGCAATAAACTCACGCATATATGATTGTCTTATTTACGACAAAGGAGACAAAAATATACAATGGGGAAAGGATAGTCTCCTCAGTAAATAGTACTAGGAAAATTGGAGAGCCACATGCAAATGAAAGAAATTAGTCCACCATCTTACACCATACACAAAAATTAACCTAAAATGGATTAAAGACTTGAATGCAAGCTCTGAAACCATAAAGCTCCTAGAAGAAAACATAAGCTATAAACTCCTTATCATCATTCTTGGTGAAAATTTTTTGAATTTGGCAACAAAAACAAAGGCAACAAAAGCAGAAACAAACAAATAGAACTATATCAAACTCTAAATCTTCTGCAAGGCAAAGGAAACCAATAAAATTAAAAGGCAGCCCTCATAATGGGAGAACATATTTGCAAACCATATATGTAACAAGGGATTAATACCCAAAATATATATAGAGCTCATGAAACTGAATAGCAAAAAAAGCAACCTGATTTAAAAATAGGCAGAAGATCTGAATAGACATTTTTCAAATGGAGACATAAAGATAGCCAACAGGTACATGCAAAGATGCTCAAACATCACTAACCATAAGGGAAATGCAAATCAAAACTACAGTGAGATCTCACCTCACACCTGTTAGAATACCAACTACGAAAATGACAAGAGACAACAAGTGTTGGCACGAATATGGAGAAAAGGGAACTCCTGTGTCCTGTTTTTGGAAATGTAAATTGTGCAGCCACTTGGGAGACGGTTGGAGGTTCCTAAAAAAATTAAAAATAGAACTACCATACAATCCAGCAATTCCACTTCTGGCTATTTATCCAAGGAAAACAAAAATACTGATTTGAAAGATATATGCACTCCTCATGCTCATTGCAGCATTATATACAAAAGCCAAAATCTAGAAATAACCTATGTGTTCATCAGTAAATGAATGGATAAAGAATCTGATACACACACACACACACACACACACACAGAGAATGGAATATTATTCAGCCATGAAACTTGAAATCCTGCCATTTATGATAACACAGATGGACCTTGAGGGCATTATGCTAAATGAAATAAGTCAAACAGAGAATGACAAATACCATATGCCCTCACTTACATGTGGAATCCAAAAGAAAAAAGAAAACAAATTCAAGAGTACAGAAAACAGATCAGTGGCTGTCAGAGGCAAGGGGTGGGTGTGGGGGAAATGTGTGAAGGGAGTCAAAAGGTACAAACTTCCAGTTATAAAATAAATAAGTCCTGAGCATGTAATGTACAACATTATGACTCTAGTTAATAATAATGTATTGCATATTTGAAAGCTGCTAATATAGTAAATCTTAAAAGTCTATCATAAGAAAAAATATTTGTAACCATTTACAGTGATAGCTGTTAACTAGACTGATTGTGGTGATCATTTTGCAACATATACAAATATCAAGTCATTATGTTGTACACCTGAAACTAAGGTAATGTTAGACAGTCATCCTTAGGTATCTGCAGGGGACTGGTCCAGGACACCCACAGACACCAAAATTCAGGGATGCTCAAGTGCCTTATATATAAAATGGGATAGTACAGTTGATCCTCCATGCTCACCGTCCACATCTCCAGATTCAACCAACCACAGACTGAACTCCAAGTTTGACTGAATCTGTGGATGGGAAGCCTGTGGATATGGAGCAGTGACTGTCTCTCAATTATACAAGTTTTTTTAAAGTGTATTCAGCTATGCTAATAAGAGTAACAAATAACAAGAATAGATGAAACTAAGTGTGAAAGGAAGAAGCTAGTGTGACTCATTAGATATAAAGTGTAGCATTTTTTGAAAAAAGGAAGGGGTGGAAATGTCAAGTACACATGAGTCAGTAAATGTGTAAGACAATACATTTTAGGAGACACAGAGGTATCCTATTTGTCCCCTGTCCGTATCACACAGGGAAAAAACAAAAGTAAAAACTATGCTGTCCATCAGGTCACTGGTTGTCAAGAGCTGTGGCAATACTTGCTCCTGTGTCTCTCCAACACAACAAGGGTAGAATTAGACACCAAGTACCTTCTGTATTTTGGACTCCCCTGCTCTTGAATCATGTACCTCAGGATTCAGGTGTAGTGAGTCTTCTGCCCTGCTTGCACCCTGTCCAAAGTTTGAAAACCTACCCCATCTCTCTCTCTTAATTTCTCACTATGTATTTTAAACTGATTTTAAAATTATGGTATTCAACCATCTAAAGTTCTCTGAGATTTTTTTGTTCTAAGACCTCTGGGAGAGTGCCTCAAAGTGTATTTGGAGGCCACTACTGTGTCAAGGTAATTTTCTACCCAACTCTATAGTTATGTTGGGATCAAAAACAAATTCCTGTTTATTTAGAGTAACCCAGCATACAAAATACAAGGAAAATATCAACACACTTGCTAAATAAACAAAAAATTACAAATAGTGTATGCAGTATAAAGCCCAGGTGGCAAATAAGTTTCTTTTAGCAACGGTTTGATAGTAGTTGTCTGAAATCATTTGGTTGAGAAAGACTGAAACTGGTTGAGAAAGATAAATAGACAGTCCAAGATCTGTGTAGACCAAAGGCCACAAACAGATAGCAAGCTCTATCGTGAGAAATGTTAAGAGAGAAAATCCCTGGACCTCTAGGGAAAGGAAAAGTCCCTAAAGGTAACTATGAAATGGGCAAGTTAACGTGTAGGTTTAACCACTGACATCAGTAAATGAGATAAACATTTATGGTCAAATAGTTTAATTCACTGTCACATTGTAGAAATATTTACAAATAAAATTTCTCAAACTTCAGCATATACTAATAGTAAGGTTCACTTTTAGACATTAAAGCTGCATGTGTGACTCACTTTTATATACACGCTGAAGATGATATTTATTATTGATGAAAATGTGCTTAAAGGACTAAAACAGGAGCCAGCGAACTTCTTCTGTAAAGGACCCGATAGGAAATATTGCAGGCTTTGCAGGTCATATGGCCTCTGTGGCAGTTGCCCCTACTCAGCTCTGTCACTGTAGCACAACGCAGTCATAGACAATACCCAACAAATGGGTGTGACTGTGTCACAATAAACATTTACTCACAAAACAAAGGGTGAACTAGAATTGGCCCACATGCCATAGTTTGTTGACCCCTGTAGCAGAAGATGCTTCAATTTTGTAGATCTTGGTATCATGAGTAATCATTTTGAGTGGCTTGGTTAACCTGAAAATTTCCTACAACACTACAATTATGCTAACCAATCACAGCTATGTAACGTATATGTTATGTTGAATTCGGACTACATAAAACAGCTATTCTTCAGCTGACTGAACTGCTTTGCCACTCCAACAATGATCTCTGGACTTGGGGGATTAGAGGCCCCTGTTACCATCTGAATGGGGCTGCTCTGCTTGATACGATCTGAATGATTATATAAGAAGTGTTAACTGTATCTTCAATCGGTAGGGCCCTCCCTTTTAGTTCAAAACTCATTTGCTCTCGTCTCAGGTATTCCTTACACTTGTTGGACAATTAAGTTTTGATTTGCTTTTCTTTTAATGGGTAGAAATTTACAAATTCAAGTTTTTAATATTTCAAAAAATCTTTCTTCAATGAGATCTTTTATTATTTTTTTTGTACCAATTGTTCTGGTTTCTACTGTGAATAAATTTAAAATTCCTATATCTCCTTTCTCTTGATGTGATGGATAGAAATTTGGTTCTGATACCTAGGTTTGAATTCCAGGCCTACCACATACTGTGTGACCTTGAGAAAATTAATTTACTCCTCTGTGTCTTAGTTTCCTCATCTGTAAAATGAAGATACTGGCACCTCCATCATGGAGTTCCTTTGAGTAGTAAACAAGTTAGTGCATATAAAGTCATTTCCACAGTAAATGAAAGAGAGTAAGCACTCAAATGTTAATTAAGACCTTGCTTATCAAACATTTAAAGAAGAATTAACACCTATCCTTCTGAAACTATTCCAAAAAATTGCAAAGGAAGAAATATTCTCAAACTCATGCTATGAGGCCACCATCACCCCAATACCAAAATCAGACAAAGATACCACATAAAAAACGAAAATTACAGGTGAATATCACTGATGAAGATAGATGCAAAAATCCTGAACAAAATACTAGCAAACTGAATCCAACAGCACATTAAAAGGATAATACACCATGATCAAGGGGGATTTATCCCAGGCATGCAAGGATTTTCCAATATCCACAAATCAATCAGTGTGATACACCACATTAACAAATTGAAGAATAAAAACCATATGATCATCTCAACAGATGCAGAAAAAGCTTTTGACAAAATTCGACACCCATTTATGATAAAAACTCTCCAGAGAGTGGGCATAGAGGGAACCTACCTCAACATAATAAAAGCCATATACATCAAAAATACAGTTAACATCATACTCAATGGTGAAAAGATGAAAGCATTTCCCCTAAGTTCAAGAACAAGACAAGGAGGTCCACTCTCACCACTTTTATTCAACATAGCTTTGGAAGTCCTAGCCATGGCAATCAGAGAAGAAAAAGAAATAAAATGAATCAAAATTCTCACTGTTTCCAGATGACATGATACTATACACAGAAAGTCCTAAACATGCTACCAGAAAACTACTAGAGCTCATCCAGAAAATCGGTAAAGTTGAAGGATACAAAATTAATACACAGAAATCTCTTGCATTTCTATACACTAACAAGGAAAGATCAGAAAGAGAAATTAAGGAAACAACCCCATTTACCATTGCATTAAAAAGAATAAAATACCTAGAAATAAACCTACCTAAGGAGGCAAAAGACCTGTACTCTGAAAACTATAAGATACTGATGAAAGAACTTGAAGATGACACAAACAGATGGAAACATATAACATGTTCTTTGGTTGGAAAAATCAATATTGTCAAAATGGCTAAACTACCCAAGGCAGTCTACAGATTCAATGCAATCCCCATTAAATTACAATGACATTTTTCACAGAACTAGAGCAAAAACTCTTAAATTTGTATGGAAACACAAAAGACCCTGAATACCCAAACCAATCCTGAGGGGGAAAAAAAGGACCTGGAGGAATCAGGCTCCCTGACTTCAGACTGTACTACAAAGCTACAGTCATCAAAACAGTATGGTACTGGCACAAAAACAGAAATACAGATCAATGGAACAGGACAGAAAGCCCAGAAATAACACCACACACCTATGGTCAATTAATCTACAACAAAGGATGCAAGAACATACAATGGAGGAAAGACAGTCTCTTCAATAAGTGGTGCTGGGAAAACAGGACAGCTACATGTAGAAGAATGAAACTAGAACATTCTCTAACACCATACACAAAAATAAAATCAAAATGGATTAAAGACTTAAATGTAAGGCTAGATACTATAAAACTCTTAGAGAAAAACATAGGCAGATCACTCTTTGACATAAATCACAGCAATGTCTTTTCTGAGCTGTCTCCTAGAGTAATAAAAATAAAAACAAAAATAAACAAATGGGACCTAATTAAACTTAAAAGCTTTTGCACACAAAGGAAACCATAAACAAAACAAGAAGACAACCCACAGAATGGAAAACAATATTTGCAAACGAAGTGATCGACAAGGGATTAATTTCCAAAATATACAAACAGCTCATGCAGCTCAATATCACATAAAAAACAAACAACCCAATCAAAAAATGGGCAGAAGATCTAAATAGACATTTCTCCAAAGAAGACATACAGATGGCCAAAAAGCACATGAAAAGATGCTCAACATCGCTAATGATTAGAGAAATACAAATCAAAACCACAATTAGGTGTCACCTCACCCTGGTCAGAATGGCCATCATCTAAATGTCTACAAAAAATAATTGCTGGAGAGAGTGTGGAGAGAAGGGAACCCTCCTACACTGTTGCTGGGAATGTAAATTGGTACAACGATTATGGAGAACAGTATGGAGGTTTCTTAAAAAACTAAAAATAGAACTACCATAAGATCCAGTAATCCCACTCCTGGACATATATCCAGAGAAAAGTCTAATTCAAAAAGATATATGCACCCCCGTGTTCACTGCAGCACTATTTACAATACTCAAGACAAGGAAGCAAACTAAATATCCATCAAGAGAAGAATGGATAAAGAAAACATTGTACATATATACAAAGGAGTATTACTCAGCCATAAAAAGAATGAAATAATGCCATTTGCAGCAACATGGATGAACCTAGAGATTATTTTACTAAGTGAAGTAAGTCAGAGAGAGAAATAAATATCATATGATATCACTTATATGTGGAATCTAAAAAAATGATACAAATGAACTTATCTATAAAACAGAAACAGACTCACAGACTTCAAAAACAAACTTATAGTTACCAAAGGGGAATGGTGGGGGGAGGGATAAATTAGGGGTTTGGGATTAACATATACATGCTACTATATATAAAATCAATAATCAATAATTACCTGTGTATAGCACAGGACACTGTAGTCAATATTCTGTAATAACCTATATGGGAAAAGAATCTGAAAAAGAATGTATACATGTATATGTATGATTGAATCACTTTGCTATACACCTGAAACTAACACAACAATTTAAATCAACTATGCTGTAATATAAAAAATTAAATAAAAAAAAAATAAAATGTGATATTGACACACACACACAAAAAGGCCTTGTAACTCTGTTAGATCATAGCATCTGTGAGTTGGTTGTCTAGTAACTCATACTTCTCCTCTGTCAAAATTAGTAGCCCAGGAAAAATTACTCAAATTAATCACCTTATGGAAAGAGCAAAAATTTTATTATTACTACATTGCACTATTGTATCCTGGATTTGAATTTACCCTACTTACAGGCTAATAAGTTAGCCTAAACTGTTCACGGATGTTGGCAGAAGGCACATGATACTCCTGGGACAGAGACAAAAGACTTTGTTACAGCTCAGTAAAAAAGCATGAGTATTAGCCTATTGGCTGTCAGTTCCCCTTGACCTCAAATCTCACAGGGGAGATGCAACAAGGTCAAATGGACTGTACACATAGTAGGCTTATATCATAGCTGAGGAAGACTGAATTTCAGGAATCTACCACTTTGAAAGCAAGCAGTAAGCAAGGCCTCTTTTTGTTTCTTTCAGTTGTATGCCAGGCTGAGCAGGGTATAATAGGTTAGTTTTTCTTTATTCTTTCTGGCTATATGATAAAAAGTTTGGTAAATGTGGGTAAAAGACACTAAAGTGATTTCTTCTGGGAAGACTTCTCAGAGCACTTAATGTGCTATAAAATATCCAAGAGGAAAAATTACTGTTCAGTGTTTCCCAAAGTTTTATGACCATGGTTTCTTTTTACTTAATACTTATAAATGCCAAGTACATTTTTTAAAAGTACTCTTGGCTGCTGCTATTTTGCTTGCCTCTCACAATTTATTTTCTTGTCTTTTTTTAAAAAAAAGAACACTGTAATATACTTAATCTATGCATGAATATAAAGTGGTTAGGCAGGAAGAAGTACATATAAAGTGCTCAATATTTGAAACAGTTGTTTTCCCTATTCTGTGGCTTTCACTTACATGCTAACCGTAATCATCTGATCATGGTAGTAACTGCATTGTTTTATTAACTTTTCGTACCATATAACACTTTCCTGGACTACACAGCTAACATTTTTAAGTGAATGCTAAATATTCCTTTAATTCCCTGCTGTAACTTTCTGAAATTCTTCTCTTACTCTTACATGTGAGATATCTTACTAATGATTTAATCTTCCTTTATATTTAATATGTCCTCATTCTGTGACAAATTCTATTCACCATTGTACAATATTTACATTAAGCTATCATGACATTCAGGAGACACCAATCTGTTAATGCCATGGCAATTTTGCTCATAAAAAGAAGTTAAGGAGTGTTATTAGCTGTGGCAGATGCAGTGGTAGCCCCAAATATTTTGTCCACTCCCCTGCATCTCTCACACCCCTACAATTAGGAGCAGTTTTGCAATAAATTCTGGCTGATTGTCCATGGATGGAAGTGCCACAAAATACTTCCTCAGAAGCACTGCAGAGCATGCTTATCAGCTGCTGCTGCACCTGACCAAGTGCAGATGAGATGGTGCGCTCCCATCAGCTTGACTTCCTGGGTGACCGTGTGGAGCACAGCCCCACCAGCTCTCAAGTGTGAGGCATGTGTTATGAGAAAGAAATCAACTGTTGTTGTGTCAAGCCATGGAGATGTTGTTAAGTTATATTATCATAAAAACAAAACCAATTTTGAATAATAAAAGAACCCCCAAAGCTAGAAGGTTTTAAATTTGTATTTGAAGTAACCAACAGCCTATATACTACCTGTGTTAATAAAATTGGAACTCTTGAAGTTTCTTATATTTGAGAATTAAGATATTCTGTAGTAATGTTTACTAAATGGTGTCCCTTAGAACACTAATTCTGGGATATAATAATAGATGCTATATAGGAAAAACTGGTCCTCCTGTAAAATATTTGGGAAATATTGCAAACTAAATAGCCCTCTTGGGGAGTCAGTAAATATAAAAGCATGATATATGTTCCAAGACACAAATATTCCTTTAATCCAATGTTTTCTAAATGTAAGCATGGAACACGGTTTTTTCCATTAAATATTTAGGGTAGTAACACAGAATTCTAATTTGGGAAAGCCAACATAGAGAAATGTTTAGTACTTCTTTCCAATAGGGCTGCTAAGTGATAGAAGGATTATGTATATTTCATATATTTCATGAGCTCCTGATAAATGGGTACAATATAAGGAAGACAAAAAAGATACATGTTGGCTCAAAAAAGAAGCCCCTTTACTCCTAAGAAAGTGCTTGAATGGAAATAAGTGAGGACAACACTCAAATTTAGCTGGCAGCAGTCAAGCTCCAAATGCAAATAGATTATTTGAGTGGGTGCCTAAAGCACCTGAAACTTAACTTCTCAGTCATGAGAAAAATTTCCTATTACATATAAAATTTTGAAACAGATAAACAAATGGAAATACAAGTGCACACAAATGCATGTGCGTGCACACATGTATATGTATATACATGTGTGCATATATGTGTCTGTTTATATATGCATGTGTATACAGATAAGAACATAAAAACTGTCCTGTTTCACACAATATTTGGTTTCTCGAACAAGCATAATCCTAAATTGTATGAGCAATAAGTTCGGAAAACCTGAATTTAACAAAATTCAGTCAGAAAATATTTACTGAACAGCTACTATGTGCCAAATATTATTCCAGGATCATCAGATTCTAGTTCTCGTTTCTTATTAAGCTTACATTATAGCAAGTGATATAACATTTTTTGAAAAAGGCATATATAAAGAATTCAATTAAGGTGATGTGATAAAGTGGCTGAGTAGTTCCTTCATATTGGGTAATCAGGGAAGACATGATTTGGAATTTGCAATAAGCAGTGTGGCCCTCCAAAGTTGCCTATGCTCTAATCCCTAGAACCTGTATGTTTTGTTATATGGCAATGGAACTTTGCAGATGTAATTAAGGTTACAGACCTTGAAAGAGGGAAATTATCCAGGTGGGTCTGAACTAATTGCATGAGTCCTCAAAGCAGAGAATTTTTTCCGCCTGGAGGCAAAAGTAATGTAGCAGGAAACATCAGAGGGAAGAAGGCAAGCACATTTCATTCAGGGTTTGGTAAACTCAGGTGAGGAGTTAGATTTCTTTAAAATAGATTCTCTCATTTTTTATAAGGATGTACCAAGAATCACCAAGAACAAGCTATGTTATGTAGTATTTCTCAAACATATTTTTGCAGAACAACCTGCAGGGCGAGTATTGTGTAGAACAGGTCCTCAGAAATGGTCATCCAGACAAATTATGATGCATATATGTGACGGGGAAAGAAGAACTGGTTGAAGAAAAATAGACCAGCTGCCAAATTTAGTCCTAACTGCCAATAACTTTCTGAGTGAATTTGATTTGCTTCATCTGTAAACTGAAGCAGCTGAGCTAAACTAAGTGTTATTTATCTTGAAAACTCTAAATTTTCTTAAAGAAGCCTATCCTACTTATAATACACTGTTACAGAAATACACTAAACAAGAAAATTGGTAAACAAGAACAACAGTGATTATATTTTGAAAGTAATCTGATTGAAATTATTCAGGAGAGATAGGCCAAGATAGTGGACTAGGAAGACCCTGAGCTCACATCCTCTCCCAAACACACCAAAATCACAATTATTTGCAGAAAAACCATCAGTAAGAAGACCAGAACCTACCAGGAAAGATCTTCTACAACTAAAGACAAAGAACGAACCAAAACAAGATGGGTAGGAGGGGCAGACTTGTGATATAGTCAAGTACCATACACCCCCAGATGGGTGACCCACAAACTGGAGAGTAATTACATTGCAGAGGTTCTCCTACAGGAGTCAGACTGCTAAGCCCCATGTCATGCTCCTTAGCCCAGGGGTCCTGCACCAGGAAGACAAGGCCCCAGAGTGTTTAGCTTTGAAGGCCAGTGAGGCTTAATTTTGGGAGTCCCACAGGACTTGGGGAAATAAAGACTTCATTCTTAAAGAGCATAGAAAAATCTCACACACTCTGGGACCCAGAGCAAAAGAGTTACTTGATAGGAGCATGGGCCAGACC
This sequence comes from Balaenoptera musculus, assembly GCF_009873245.2. Classification (NCBI taxonomy): domain Eukaryota; kingdom Metazoa; phylum Chordata; class Mammalia; order Artiodactyla; family Balaenopteridae; genus Balaenoptera; species Balaenoptera musculus. The sequence goes on along the minus strand of NC_045793.1, from coordinate 84,008,012 downwards.
TACCTGTCTTAGAAAGATCCCCAGAGAGGCAGGGGGTGCCTGAAGCTTACCCTGGGGACATAAGAACTGGTGGGAGCCATTCTTGAAAGGTCCTTCTACTATGTAGATGTTTGTGCTGGTGAGTGCCATTGTAGAATCCTTCCTCCAGGTCATTAGCATGAAGACCTGGTCCCACCCAACAGTCTCTAGGTGCCAGTGCGGAAATGACTCAGGCCAAGCAACTAATTGGGTGGGAACACAGCCCCACCCATCAGCAGACAGACTGCCTAAAGATCTCCTGAGGCCACAGCAGCTTCTGGACATGGCCCTGCCCACCAGAGGGTCCAGAACCCAGATCCACCCACCAGCGGGCAGGCACCAGCCTCAGAGTCCTCTGGGCCCAGCACTGCACTCAGAAAGCTTTATCTAGCCTCTGGACCAGCTTCACCTACCAGGGGGCAGAGATCACATGCAGTAAAACCACAATCCCACAGCCTGTGGACCCAGCCTGCCCACAACAGGCCAGACACTGCCCTAGGACCAGCCAGGTCCCAGCCCTGCCAACTAGTAGGCCAACACAAGCTTCATACACCCCAGACCCCATTCCCAACTGTGTCAAGAACCACCTTTCCCCACCAGTTATCTGACACTAGCTCTGGGACCCCAGGGTCCTGTAACCAGACTCCAGGACCTGGCTCTATCTTCTAGTAGTCCGGCACTAACCCCAAGAACTGGTTTCACCCACCAGAGGGTGGGCAAGAGCCCCAGAATCTTCTGGACAATGAGTCTGCCTACCAGTGACCCAGCACTAGCCCTGGGGTCCCCTGGGGTTCTGCAGTCAGCCACTTCATGACCTGTCCCACCAGCCAGCAGCCTCTGAACAAGGCATGGCCTGGCAACCAACCAGACCAAGAGTCAACCAAGCCTACCAGACCTCCCACATAGTCAGCCTGCCACAGCATAAGGACCCATGCAGCTCTCATCGGGAGAAACTCTAGAACATATAGCTTGTATGACAAAAGGGGAGTTCACTGATAGAATGCATAGGATGTCACCTATAAAAGGCCACTTCTCCAAGGTTGGGAAACATAATTAAGTTACCAGGTATATAAAAATACAAACAGTAACTTAGGAAAAATGAGTCAACAGAGGAACAAGTTTCAGATGAAGGAACAAGACAAAACACCAGAAGAAGAACTAAATGAATTGAAGATAGACAATCTACCTGAAAAAGAGTTCAGGGTAATGATCACAAAGATGATCAAAGAATTTGGGATCATATATATATGTATCCATATAAAAACCTCACGGTAACCACAAACCAAAAATCTATAATAGATATACATGCAAAAAAGAAAATGGAATCCAAACATAACACTAAAGATAGTCATCAAATCACAAGAGAAGAGAACAAAAGAAGGGAAAAAAGAACTACAAAAGCAACCTCAAAACAATTAAAAAGGCAACAAGAACATAAATACCAATAATTACCTTAAATGTAAATGGACTAAATGCTCCAATCAAAAGACAAAGAGTGACTGAATGGATACAAAAACAAGGCCCGTACATACGCTGCCTATAAGAGACTCACTTCAGATCTAAAGACACACACAGACTGAAAATAAGGGAATGGAAAAAGGTTATTCCACACTAACAGAAATCAAAAGAAAGCCAGAGTAGCTATACTTTTATCAGATAAAACAGACTTTAAAATAAACATCAATGGACAGATCCTCAAGAAAGGCAATAAGGAAACACGGGCTTTAAATGACACATTAGATCAGATGGACTTAATTGATATATATGGAGCATTTAATCCAAAAGCAGCAGAATACACATTCTTTTCAAGTGCACATGAAATGTTCTCCAGGCTAGATCACATACTAGGCCACAAAACAAGTCATGGTAAATTTAAGAAAACTGAAATCATATCAAGCACCTTTTCCGACCACAGCACTGTAAGACTAGACATCAACTTATGTGGAGGCTAAACAATATGGTATTAAACAACCAATGGATCACTGAAGAAATCAAGGAGGAAATTAAAAAATACCTAGAGAAAAATGAAAACAAGAACATCCAAACTTATGGCACACAGCAAAAGCAGTTCTAATAGGTAAGTTTATAGCAATACAATCTTACATCAGGAAACAAGAAAAATCTCAAATAAGCAATCTAAATTTACACCTAACGGAATTAGAGAAAGAAGAACAAAAAAACACAAGGTTAGTAGAAGGAAAGAAATCATAAAGAGCAGAAAAAAATGAAATAGAGACTTAAAAAATACAAAAGATCAACCAAACTAAAAGCTGGTTCTTTGAAAAGGTAAACAACATTGATAAACTTTTAGCCAGATTCATCGAGGAAAAAAAAGAGACAGGGCCCAAATCCATAAAATCAGAAATGAAAGAGGAGAAATTACAACTGACACCATAGAGATACAAAGGATCAGGGCTTCCCTGGTGGTCCAGTGGTTAGGACTTTGCCTTCCAACGCAGGGGCGGCAGGTTCAATCCCTGGTAGAGGAGATAAGATCTCACATGCCTCATGACCAAAAAACCAAAAAACATAAAGCAGAAGCAATACTGTAACAAATCCAATAAAGACTTTAAAAATGGTCTGCATCAAAAAAAATCTTAAAAAGGAAATACAAAGGATCATAAGAGACTACTATGAACAACTATATGCCAATAAAATGGACAACCTAGAAGAAATGGACAAATTCTTAGAAAGATACATTCTCCCAAGACTGAACCAGGAAGAAATAGAAAATATGAAAAGACCAATTACCAGTAATAAAATTGAATCAGTAATTTTAAAACTCCCAACAAACAAAAGTCCAGGACCAGAGAGATTCACAGGTGAATTCTATCAAACATTTAGAGAAAAGTTAACAGGTATCCTTCTGAAACGATTCCAAAAAAATTGCAGAGGAGGAACACTTCTCATTCTAGAAGGTCAGCATCACCCTGACATCAAAACCACACAAAGATATTACAAAAAAACAAAATTCCAGGCCAATATCACTGATGAACATAGATGCAAAAATCCTCAACAAAATACTGGCAAATCAAATCCACTGAAGGATCAGACACTGTGATGCAGTGGGATTTATCCCAAGGATGCAAGTATTTTTCAATATCCACAAATCAGTCAAGGTGATACACCACATTAACAAATTGAAAAATAAAAACCATATGATCATCTCAATAGATGCAGAAAAAACTTTAGACAAAGTTCAACATCCATTTATGGTTAAAATTCTCCAGAATGTGGGCATAGAAGAAACATACCTTAACATAACAAAGGCCATATATAACAAACCCACAGCTAACATCATACTCAACAGTGAAAAACTGAAAGCATTTCCTCTAAAATTAGGAAGAAGACAAGGATACCCACTTTCACCACTTTTATTCAACATAGTATTGGAAGTTCTAGCCACAGTAATCAGACAAGAAAAAGAAATAAAAAGAAATGCACATTGGAAAGGAAGAAGGAAAACTACAACTATCTGCAGATGATATGATACTAGATATTAAAAATCCTAAAGAAACTACCAGAAAACTACAAGAGCTCATCAATGAATTTGGCAAAGTTGCAGGATGCAACATTAATATACAGAAATCTGTTGCATTTCTATATACTAACAATGAACTATCAGAAAGAGAAATTAAGAAAACAATCCAATTTACCATCACATCAAAAAGAATAAAATACCTAGGAATAACTATACCTAAGGAGGCAAAAGACCTGTACTATGAAAACTGTAAGACACTGATGAAAGAAATTGAAGATGGCACAAACAGATGGAAAGATACACCGTGTTCTTGGATTGGAAAAATGACTGTACTACCCAAGGCAGTTTACAGATTCAATGCAATCCCTACCAAAATACCAATGGCATTTTCACAGAACTAGAAAAAATTAATATTAAGATGTGTATGAAAACATAGAAGGCCCAGAATTGCCAAAGCAATCTTAAGGATAAGGAATAAAGCTGGAGGCATACCCCTTCTAGACTTCAGACAATACTACAAAGCTACAGTAATCAAAACAGGTTATGGCACAAAAACGGACACATAGATCAATGGAATGGAACAGAGAAACCAGAAACAAATCTGGGTACTTATGGTCAATTAATGTATGACAAAGGAGGCAAGAATACACAATGGAGAAAAGACAGTCTGTTCAATAAGTGTTGCTGAGAAAACCAGACAGCTAAACGTAAAAGAATGAAATTAGAACATTCTCTAACTCCATGGACAAAAATAAACTCAAAATGCATTAAAGACCTAAAATAAAGGCCAGAAACCATAAAACTCCTAGAGGAAAACATAGGCAGAACACTCTTTGACATAAATCATAGTAATATTTTTTTAGATCTGTCTCCTAATACCAAGGAAATAAAAGCAAAAATGAACAAATGGCACCTAATTAAACTTAAAAGCTTTTGCACAGCAAAGGTAACCACAGACAAAACAAAAAGGCAACCTACAACAAATGGGAGAAAAATTTGCAAATGATATGACTGACAAGGGGTTAATATCAAAAATATATCAATAGCTAATACAATTCAACATCCAAAAAATACCAAATAACTCAATTAAAAATGGGCAGAAGACATGAATAGACATTTTTCCAAAGAGGATATGCAAATGGCCAACAGGAAGATATGAAAAGATACTTGACATTGATAATCATCAGGGAAATGCAAATTAAGACCACAATGAGATACCACCTCACACCTCTCAGAATGGCTATTATCAAAAAGAACACAAATAACAAATGTTGGCAAGGATGCAGAGAAAAGGGAACCTTAGTGCACTGTTGGTGTGAATGTAAATTGGTGCAGCCCCTGTGGAAAACATCATGGAGCCTTCTCAAAAAACTAAAAATAGTACTACCATATGACCCAGCAATTCCACTCCTGGGTATATATCCAAAAATAACAAGACCACTAATTCGAAAAGACACTCAGCCAGGAAAAAGAATGGAATTTTTCCATTTGGAGCAACATGGATGGACTTGGAGGACATTAGGCTAAGTGAAATAAGTCAGACAGAGAAAGACAAATACTGTACAATATCACTTATATGTGGAATCCAAAAAATACAACAGACTAAGAAATATAACAAAAAAAAAAGAAGCAGACCCACAGATATAGAGAATAAACTGGTGGTTACCAGTGGGGTGAGGGAAGTAGGGAGGGTTAATATAGGGGTAGGAGAGTAAGAGGTACAAAGTATTATGTATAAAATAAGGTACAAGGACATATTGTACAACACAGGGAATATAGCCAATACTTTATAATAACTATAAATGGAATACAGCCTTCAAAAACTGTGAATCACTATATTGTACACCTGTAACTTATTTAAAACTGTACATCAACTACACTTCAATAAATTTTTTTAATAATAAAAACCAAATCATTCAAAGCATTTTATTATTTTACATATCTAATGAGATTTGACTATTTTGAAATTTGCCCTCTCACTCGAGACAGTATTTTCCATATTTAAGCTTTTGTTCAGACTAAAACTGATTCAAACAGTCCTCAAAGACCACATGGCTTCCTTACATGCCCTGGAAAGACATCTTGGTCTGATAAATGGTTCATGGGTTAGTTTGGTGCTTCTCAAACTTTAATGAGCATCAGATCACGTAGGGATCTTGGTAGGATGCAGATTCTGATTCTTGAGGTCTAGGATGTGGGTTGAGAGTCTGCATTTCTCACAAGCTCCCAGGTGATTTCTTTTTTTTTTGGCTATATTGGTTCTTTGTTGCTGCGTGCGGGCTTTCTCTAGTTGTGGTGAGCAGGGGCTACTCTTCATTGTGGCATGTGGGCTTCTCATTGCGGTGGGTTCTCTTGCTGTGGGGCACAGGCTCTAGGCTCCTGTGTTTCAGTAGTTGCAGCATGTGGGCTCAGTAGTTGTGGCTCACAGGCTCTAGAGCACAGGCTCAGTAGTTGTGGCACACAGGCTTAGTTGCTCTGTGGCACGTGGGATCTTCTTGGACCAGGGCTTGAACCCGTGTCCCCTGCATTGGCAGGTGGATTCTTAACCACTGTGCCACCAGGGAAGTTCTCCCAGGTGATCCTGAAGCTGCTACTCTGCAGGCAGTAGCACAGATTTGAGTTTAACTCATTTTCTACAACCGCCTGCCTTTGTGAGATTGATCATCTAAATATTTCTGTTCCTTTGTTTATTCATTGGCAAAGAATGATAACAATACCATTCCCAAAGTCTTCACAGAGCTACTGTGAAGATAAAATGAAATTTTATGTAATGATTAAATAAAATTTTAAAATATTTTATCTATGTAAGTTAATTATGTAGGTTCAATGGTTCTCTCAGTGGGTATTTTTTTCCTCTTTCCCATGACATGTGTGACATACATTAACCATCTTTTAAAACATCACTTGTTGATTTTCCACATAATTCTGGTCTTCTAATAGCTCACTGATCTGTAGGAATGATCTGAGTAAAGGTAGAGAAGAGTTAGGTATGGGAACAGGGGAAGAGTATCAACAAATTTTTTAAAAACATACTGATTTTTTTTACTGTTATTAAGTCAAAATATAGCATAGTGCCATTGAATTTTATAGCTGACAGGGATTTTAACCTCATTTTGTAGAAGAGTAAATGGAGAGTCAGAAAAAAAGTAAAATAAAATAAGGAGAGAGATAATTATCCTAGGTCACATAAGATATTAGTAGTCAAGAACTAGGTTGTACAAAAATTCAAGGTGATAGAATACTCACTAAATTTTGATATAGGAAATAATCTGCACGTACAAGTGCTTTAAAAGTGTAAGGTGAACATAAAAAATTAGATGAAATTTCAGAAATACATTGGACAGCCTACTGCAGGGAATGACTCCTTAGTTTTTACATGTAGTTTATCAAAATTCCACTAGATGGCAGATGAAATCCAATGTTAAATATAGTGAGCTTGAAGGGGGACGGGCGGGGGGGATGGACAAGCAAATATTTCTTTTTTCAAAGAATGAGCTTCTGACTTTGACATGTTTATTCAATTTATTAATAGACTCCTATCACTAATATACAGAGATATACTTCATATGAAACACTTTCTATATGTTAGTTTAACACTGAACCAATGGCATGGATATACAGACAAGGGTATAGTGGAAAGTGTATAAAAAGAGGCTTGGGTCCTAGTCAAAGTTTTGAGGAACTGTATTATCTTCTCTCAATCTCATTTTTTTACCCATAAGTTGGAAATAATAAATACTAAGGCACTACCTAAATTAGAGGGGTTTGGGGTTGTATGGAAGATCGCTTTGTAAACTATAAAGCACTAAGCAAGTGTTGATTACTGTTATTTCGAAGCCTTTTCCCCCCTTTTGTGATTCAGATGGTGGGGCTGAGGACCTCAAGTCATGTAGGCTCCCCTTAACCAACCCCCACCCCCCCGTGGGAAGCACCCTCAGTGCCCTCAAGCTCCAGTGGCTGGTGTCTGTATTTGATTTCCAGATTTCTATGGATATTCTCAAGTTTCTCTACTCCAGGTAAAACATTCTACTGGTTCTCATACTGTATATCACAAGGATGCTTGCTCTATGAGTTAAAGCCCTTACTTGGCTCTCATGAAAGAAAAACAGGAAACTGATTCAAAGTCACATTGCTAGAGTCATTTACTTTTCAAATCTATGGAACAGAAGCCAGATGGTGTCAAACTTGTCCCCTCATACTTCCCTCTGCCTTTTAGTAGCCTTTCTGTAGAGGTTTTGCTTCCCTGCTGGTACTGTCTACACTCTAGTCATTCAGACTCAGCGATTTCCTCAACTCTATCTCCAAGAAAAGCATAGATTCACACTTGCAAACAACATCCCTACAATAAAGCTTAGTTTCAGATTCAAATTAATTACCACAGTCTGAGGTGACATGGACTAAGACCCAAAGTTCTAACTAAGCAGGCAACATGTGAAGACAATTGCGCTATCCCATATGTGAGAGGGAATGTTTCTCGGCAGATCTGTAGCTGGTTAGCACAATATGTTGTAGAACGTTCTCCAACAAAGGTTGCAGCTAATTCTCGTTAAGTGTGACCCAAGTGCATGAATCAGAAGGCGATCTAGCCAGTGCTTGCAGGAATAGTGGGAGTCTGAATAGTCTGCAAAACTTCTAAGCAATAAACTCTAAATTTCAAATAATGAAATATTTATCTGAAATTTACAGGCTATTTGAAAGATGTGTTCTATCATGAAAACTTTTCCTCTGTCCGTTTCATTAATAATTTTTCACAGTAACAGTTTAACTCCTCACTGTCAATGTCATTATCAAGATAAGCCTGTCCTCATTTGTGAAGGAGGTGCTGTTGAGCCATTGTGATTCCTCTCTGGTCACATGCTTCTCCCAATTTCCAGTAATATCCCTACATTTACTCTTTTCCTTTTTATACCCATCAAATTCTACCTCTCACACCTGCATTTACACAGGATGATAAATATCTGGTAAATTCAGATTAAATTAAGCACTCCTTCCAAAGCTTTTCACATCTCAAAGGAATCAGAACAGAATGAAGCAGGAAGAATGGTTGGGATTTTAACTGGTTTCTAAGGCCCTTAAAAAAAAAATTCATTAGACTTAGGCCTCCTAGCATCTTTTACTGGTCTATATAATGCATTAAGTTTCTGTCTTTTTGTTATGAAATAGAGACAAATGACTAGATAGAGTTGCAACAAACTGGAAGGTTATGTTTGGAATGATTTGACTTGAAAGAGGCTACATGAATGGTATGAGCATGTATGGGTTGATACATACTTAAGTATGTATCAACAAGTTAATAAAGTGCAACTCTAGATATGGGAAGAGGAACAAGGGAAAACATCTCCTGTATCATAATAGACTAGTAAGACAGGCGATCCAGCGAATTTCAGATTATCAACAGAGCCTAATCCAAAACTTAACACATTGAGTGGCCTATCAAGAGAATCTGTGCTGATCTAGGAATGAGCCTTCCTAAGTGCTATAGGACAAAATTGGTCATGAAATGCCTCCCAAATGTTAGTTGAATTTATGACCAAGAGGATGTACTGTGAGCAAAGAATGTCACCTGCCAGATCCATAAACAAAGGATGTTGTGGCCATCAAGCCATCAGCTACTACAGGTGTCCCCGGATGGTGCACCCTTAGGGGGTTCAGGATGGAGAAAACAGGATACTGGCCCTAAATAGTTAAGGTGCATATCAAAGAATGATTTCAATGAGCCCAGACTCTTACACCTTCCCACACATATCTATCCGTCAAGATCCCAGGTGATCAGTCCACCATCCACCTTTAACCCTCTGACTTTACCTTCTGTTCCTCTCTCCCTACGTCACTCAGTTCTAGACTCAATGACTTAACCCCTCACCCATTCAACCTTGTTGCTTAAAAATCACCTTTCCAAGAGATCTTCCCTAATCACACTATTTAATTTGGCATGTCATTCCTAGTCCCTTCATTTTTGCTCAGGAAATATATGTTGAACAAAAGAAATGGCCATCTTGGTATGGACCAAGAGAGCAGGTAATTATGGTGGAGAGGAGTAGATAGATATGAGCAACAAGTAGGAGACAGAAATGTCAGGATTGATGAGTGACTGGATATGGCTTGTTAGATGAGAATGAGCTGTCAAAGGAGAAGAGGCAAACAAAAAAGCCAGGAGAGCGTCAGCACACAGGCCCGCCTACCATGGGGCCCTGACCTGAGGAGCAGGGGTGGGAGCTTCGAGACTAGGGTGGCACGAAAGCCGTGTGGATGACAGTCTCTTGGTGCTCCACCCAGGCCTCAGGGCTGTGCCTCTGAGGTGGGAGAGCCAAGTTCAGGACATTGGTCCACCAGAGACCTCCCAGCTCCACGTTATATCAAATGGTGAAAATCTCCCAGAGATCTCCATCTCAACGCCAAGATCCAGCTCCACTCAATGACCAGCAAGCTACAATGCTGGACACCATATGCCAAACAACTAGCAAGACAGGAAAAGAACCCCACCCATTAGCAGAGAGGCTGCCTAAAATCATAGTAAGCTCACAGACAAAACACAGCACTAGACATGGACCTGTCACCAGAAAGACAAGATCCAGCCTCATCCACCAGAACACAGGCACTAGTCCCTTCCACCAGGAAGCCTACACAACCCACTGAACCAACCTTAGCCACTGGAGGCAGACACCAAAAACAACGGGAACTATGAACCTGCAGTCTGCGAAAAGGAGACTCCAAACACAGTAAGTTAAGCAAAATGAGAAAACAGAGAAACACACAGCAGATAAAGGAGCAAGGTAAAAACCCACCAGACCTAACAAATGAAGAGGAAATAGGCAGTCTACCTGAAAAAGAATTCAGAATAATGATAGTAAGCATGATCCAAAATCTTGGAAATAGAATGGGGAATATACAAGAAACATTTAACAAGGACCTAGAAGAACTAAAGAGCAAACAAACAACGAAGAACAACACAATAAATAAAATTTAAAATTCCCTAGAAGGGATCAATAGAAGAATAACTGAGACAGAAGAACGGATAAGTGACCTGGAAGATAAAATAGTGCAAATAACTACTGCAGAGCAGAATAAAGAAAAAAGAATGAAAAGAACTGAGGACAGTCTCAGAGACCTCTGGGACAACATTAAACACACCAACATTAGAATTATAGGGGTACCAGAAGAAGAAGAGAAAAAGAAACGTATTGAGAAAATATGTGAAGAGATTACAGTTGAAAACTTCCCTAATATGGGAAAGGAAATAGTTAATCAAGTCCTGGAAGCACAGAGAGTCCCATACAGGATAAACCCAAGGAGAAACACGCCAAGACACATATTAATCAAACTATCAAAAATTAAATACAAAAAAAATATTAAAAGCAGCAAGGGAAAAACAACAAATAACATACAAGGGAATCCCCATACGGTGAACAGCTGATCTTTCAGCAGAAACTCTGCAAGCCAGAAGGGAGTGGCAGGACATATTAAAAGTGATGAAAGGGAAAAACCTACAGCCAAGATTACTCTACCCAGCAAGGATCTCATTCAGATTTGAGGGAGAAATTAAAACCATTACAGACAAGCAAAAGCTAAGAGAATTCAGCACCACAAAACCAGCTTTACAACAAATACTAAAGGAACGTCTCTAGGCAGGAAACACAAGAGAAGGAAAAGACCTACAATAACAAACCCAAAACAATTGAGAAAATGGTAATAGGAACATACATATCGATAATTACCTTAAATGTAAATGGATTAAATGCTCCAACCAAAAGACATACACTGGCTGAATGGATACAAAATCAAGGCCCGTATATATGCTGTCTACAAGAGACCTACTTCAGACCTAGGGACACATACAGACTGAAAGTGAAGGGATAGAAGAAGATATCCCATGCAAATGGAAATCAAAAGATAGCTGGAGTAGCAATTCTCATATCAGACAAAATAGACTTTAAAACAAAGACTATTACAAGAGACAAAGAAGGACATTACATAATGATCAAGGGATCAATCCAAGAAGATATAACAATTGTAAATATTTATGCATCCAACATAGGAGCACCTCAATACATAAGTCAAATGCTAACAGCCATAAAAGGGGAAATCAACAGTAACACAATCATAGTAGGGAACTTTAACACCACACTTTCACCAATGGACAGATCATCCAAAATGAAAATAAATAAGGAAACACGAGGTTTAAATGATACATTAAACAAGATGGACTTAATTGACATTTCTAGGACATTCCATCCAAAAACAGCAGATTACACTTTCTTCTCAAGTGCTCATGGAACATTCTCCAGCATAGATCATATCTTGGGTCACAAATCAAGCCTTGGTAAATTTAAGAAAATGGAAATCATATCAAGTATCTTTTCTGACCACAATGCTATGAGACTAGATATCAATTACGGAAAAAAATCTGTAAAAAATACAAACACATGGAGGCTAAACAATACACTACTTAATAACCAAGAGATCACTGAAGAAATCAAAGAGGAAATCAAAAAGTACCTAGAAAAAAATGACAATGAAAACACGATGACCCAAAACCTATGGGACGCAGCAAAAGCAGTTCTAAGAGGGAAGTTTATAGCAATACAATCCTACCTTAAGAAACAGCTCAGATAAACAACTTAACCCTACAGCAAAAGCAATTAGAAAAAGAAGAACAAAAATTCCCCTAAGTTAGCAGAAGGAAAGAAATCATAAAGATCAGATCAGAAATAAATGAAAATAAATGAAGGAAATGATAGCAAAGATCAATAAAACTAAAAGCTGGTTCTTTGAGAAGATAAACAAAATTGATAAACCATTAGCCACACTCATTAAGAAAAAAAAGGGAGATGACTCAAATCAAGAGAATTAGAAATGAAAAAGGTGAAGTAACAAGTGACACTGCAGAAATACAAAGGATCATGAGAGATTACTACAAGCAACTCTATGCCAAAAAAATGGACAACCTGGAAGAAATGGACAAATTCTTTGAAATGCACAACTTTCCGAGACTGAATCAGGAAGAAATAGAAAATAGGAACACACCAATCACAAGCATGGAAATTGAAACTGTGATTAAAAATCTTCCAACAAACAGAAGCCCAGGATCAGACGGCTTCACAGGCAAATTCTATTAAACATTTAGAGAACAGCTAACACCTATCCTTCTTAAACTCTTCCAAAATATAGCAGAGGGAGGAACACTCCCAAACTCATTCTACGAGGCCACCATCACTCTGATACCAAAACCAGACAAAGATGTCACAAAGAAAGAAAACTACAGGCCAATATCACTGATGAACACAGATGCAAAAATCCTCAACAAAATACTAGCAAACAGAATCCAACAGCACATTAAAAGGATCATACACCTGATCAAATGGGGTTTATCCCAGGAATGCAAGGATTCTTCAATATACGCAAAGCAATCAATGTGATCCACCATATTAACAAATTGAAGGAGAAAAACCATATGATCAACTCAATCGATGCAGAGAAAGCTTTCGACAAAATTCAACACCCATTTATGATAAAAGCCCTGCAGAAAGTAGGCATAGAGGGAACTTACCTCAACATAATAAAGACCATATAGGACAAACCCACAGCCAACATCGTCCTCAATGGTGAAAAACTGAAACCATTTCCACTAAGATCAGGAACAAGACAAGGTTGCCCACTCTCACCACTATTATTCAACATAGTTTTGGAAGTTTTAGCCACAGCAATCAGAGAAGAAAAAGAAATAAAACTAATCCAAATTGGAAAAGAAGAAGTAAAGTTGTCACTGTTTGCAGGTGACATGATACTATACATAGAGAATCCTAAAGATGCCACCAGAAAACTACTAGAGCTAATCAATGAATTTGGTAAAGTAGCAGGATACAAAATTAATGCACAGAAATCTCTTGCATTCCTATACACTAATAATGTAAAATCTGAAAGTGAAATTAAGAAAACACTCCCATTTACCAATGCAACAAAAACAATAAAATACCTAGGAATAAACCTACCTAAGGAGACAAAAGACCTGTATGCAGAAAATTATAAGACACTGATGAAAGAAATTAAAGATGATACAAATAGATGGAGAGATATACCATGTTCTTGGATTGGAAGAATCAACATTGGGAAAATGACTATACTACACAAAGTAATCTACAGATTCAATGCAAGCCCTATCAAACTACCACTGGCATTTTTCGCAAAACTAGAACAAAAAATTTCACAATTTGTATGGAAACACAAAAGACCTCGAGTAGCCAAAGCATCTTGAGAAAGAAAAACGGAGCTGGAGGAATCAGGCTCCCTGACTTCAGACTATACTACAAAGCTACAGTAATCAAGACAGTATGGTACAGGCACAAAAACAGAAATATATATCAATGGAACAGGATACAAAGCCCAGAGATAAATCCACACACCTATGGTCACCTTATCTTTGATAAAGGAGGCAATAATATACAATGGAGAAAAGACAGCCTCTTCAGTAAGTGGTGTTGGGAAAACTAGACAGCTACATGTAAAAGAATAAATTAGAACACTCCCTAACACCATACACAAAAATAAACTCAAAATGGATTAAAGACCTAAATGTAAGGCCAGACACTATCAAACTCTTAGAGGAAAACATAGGCAGAACACTCTATGACATAAATCACAGCAAGACCCTTTTTGACCCACTGCCTAGGGAAATGAAAATAAAAACAAAAATGAACAAATGGGACCTAATGAAAATTAAAAGCTTTTGCAGAGAAAAGGAAACCATAAACAAGAGAATAACAGAACCCTCAGAATGGGAGAAAATATTTGCAAATGAAGCAACTGACAAAGGATGAATCTCCAAAATTTATAAGCAGCTCATGCAGGTCAATATCAAAAAAAAAAACAAACAACCCAATCCAAAAATGGGCAGAAGACCTAAATAGACATTTCTCCAAAGAAGATATACAGATTGCCAACAAACACATGAAAAGATGCTCAACATCACTAACCATTAGAGAAATGCAAATCAAAACTACAATGAGATATCATCTCACACTGGGCAGAATGGCCATAATCAAAAAATCTACAAACAATAAATGCTGGAGAAGGTGTGGAGAAAAGGGAACCCTCTTGCACTATTGGTGGAAATGTAAATTGATACAGCCACTATGGAGAACAGCATGGAGGTTCCTTAAAAAACTAAAAATAGAACTACCATACGACCCAGCAATCCCACTACTGGGCATGTACCCTGAGAAAACCATAATTCAAAAAGAGTCATGTACCACAATGTTCATTGCAGCTCTATTTGCAATAGCCAGGACATGGAAGCAACCTAAGTGTCCATCAACTGATGAATGGGTAAAAAAGATGTTGCACATCTTCAATATAAAATGGAATATTACTCAGCCATAAAAAGAAACAAAATTGAGTTATTTGTAGTGAGATGGATGGACCTAGAGTCTGTCATAGAGAGTGAAGTAAGTCAGAAAGAGAAAAACAAATACCATATGCTAACACATATATATGGAATCTAAAAAAAAAAAAAAAAAAAAATGGTCATGAAGAACCTAGGGGCAAGACGGGAATCAAGACGCAGACCTACCAGAGAATGGACTTGAGGACACGGGGAGGGGGAAGGGTAAACTGGAACAAAGTGACAGAGTGGCATGGACATATATACACTACCAAATGTAAAGTAGATAGCTAGTGGGAAGCAGCCACATAGCACAGGGAGATCAGCTCGGTGCTTTGTGACCACCTAGAGGGGTGGGATAGGGAAGGTGGGAGGGAGGGAGAGAGATGCAAGAGGTAAGAGATATGGGGATATATGTATATGTATAACTGACTCACTTTGTTATAAAGCAGAAACTAATACACCATTGTAAAGCAATTATACTGCAATAAAGATGTTAGAAAAAAAAAAAAAAAGCCAGGAGAGTGAGGACATAATGAGAGGCAAAGAATGAACTCTTCCTGGAGTGGGCAACAGTCAGGAGTATCAAAGAAGATAAAGACTAAAGAACATTCTATTGGATATGGTGGCTTGAAGAACTCTGTGAGAATAAATTTGATATCTCTACAAGTGTTCTATGATCACTCTTGCACCCTGCTTCTTCCCACAGAACAAGCCTCCTCTTCCCTCTTCTCTTCTGACCAGCACACATACTATAAATCCACACAGCATACACACAAAGCATGCAGATACTCCTTCACTGGGTGTGGTGACTTTAAAACATACCCACAAATTCTTTGATATTTCTTCAGTCAAGAGGTAGAGTCAAATTCTCCTCCCTTTAAATATGGGTTGACCTTAGTGACTCACTTCTGACCAGTAGAATGTGGCGGACTTGATGCTGCATGGCTGCCAAGGCTAAGTCCTACAAGGTGATGCAGCTTCTGCATGGCTTTGTCTCTCTATTCAAACATGTCCCTTTGGAGCACTGGGCCACCATGTAATAAGGCTGGACACTCCAAAACCACAATACTGGAGAGACCAGGATGAGAAAACACAGAGAGATAGAGAAACACCTATGAAGCCCCACTGCTTCCAGTCTCAAGCTGTGTGACTCTTCTTAGCCCACTCCAACATGGGAGTGAGGAAGCTTTGAGGACGACTCCAGTGTCAAATACCATCTGACTCTAACAACAATAGAGAGCTTGATCAATCAGCTCAGGCTACTATAACAAAATACCATAGACTAGGTGACTAAAACGAAGAAATTTATTTCCTCGCAATCTGGAGGCTGGAAATCTGAGATTAGGCTATCAGCATTGTTGGGTTTTGGTGAGCGCTCTCTTTCTTGTTTGTAGACAGCTACCTTCTCGCTGTGTCCTCACATAGTGTGGGGAGAGAGAGTGCAAGCTCTCTGGTGTCTCTTCTTATAAGGGCACTAATCTCATCATGAGAGCTCCACCCTCATGACCTCATCTGGTCCTAATTACCTCCCAAAGGCCCCATCTCCAAATACTATCACATCATTGGATAAGGCTTCAACATATGAATTTTGAGGGGACAAAAACATTCAGTCCATAACAGAGATCCTATTCTAAAATGCCTGCCTCAGGCTGGCTCACACCAGAACCATGAGCGATGATAGTAGTAACAAATGACTGTTGCTGTTTTATGCCATTAAGTTAGGGATAATTTGACATTCAGTAATAGAAAACCAGAACACTGGTGACTCTTATTAATCTTTCAGGCTTCTGCCAATTATTTCTGCAGAGAAGAATTTTCTGCACTTTCCTTCCCCATTTCTCCCACCCAGGTATAAGGTAACTATTCCTCCTATGTGCTCTCCAGAATCCTTTATTTCATTTTCATATGGCATTTATCACAAATGAGTATAATTGCCTGTGTCCCCTATGAGAGTCTCTGAGGGTAGGCAGTATAAAAGTTATTTAAAAAAAAAAAAAAAGTTTGTTGAAAGGATAAACATTTAAAACCCATGCACATATGGTAACTCTGAGCAGAACACTTGTAGGAAGAGAGGAATTAGGAACAGCACCAGATGTGGAAGGAGCAATATATTTACTCCTAAAGAAAACAACATCAGTGTTACCCTCCACCTTCACACCCACCCCCCCCAGCCCAATAACTCTGTGTGTGTGTGTGTGTGTGTGTGTGTGTGTGTATGTGTGTGTGTATACAAGGTTGTCTTACCCAAGCTGACCTATAAATCTGGGTGAATTTTAAAGAGGCAGAGACCTAGAGGAGAGCATCACCAAAGGTAGCATGCTTATTTTTGATACAATTATATACAAATGATTACATGGAGCCACAGATGGTGATTAACACTGCAAACATTAAACAGAAGAAAGATCCAAATGTACTCAATTAAAGCATATTTACTGAACATCTGCTATGTGCCTGAACTTTCTTATTTGCTATGGGAGAAATGAGAGAAATATAAGGAAGCCTTCAAGGAAGTAATTATCTAATTAGTGACATAAGATGTAAACACAAAATAAATTTAATAGAGGAGATAAATGGCTTGTTTGAGCATATTAAGATCTAATAAAACCCAGCAGGAAATAACCCAGGTAAATAAGTGACCAATGCTTTGTTCAAAACTATTTTTCAAAGGTGGGGCATTTAAGATTTAGGAATATGAGCTATACTGAGCTGAAACATAAGAGGAATAACTTATATTTATACATTTTACTAATACCGCAATTATAAAAATTAAGAACTCTCTACTGAATTTCCTAATTAAGAAAAACAGAAGTGGTCTCCTTTGGGATCTAACAATAAACATACTCACTGATTGATTTTCTTCTTTTAACTTTGCATCTAAAGGATATTTACAGATTTCTCCCTGGTGTTTTAAGGCCTCAACACTTTTAAAATTTTTCTAGTGACCTATGGAAAAATGCTATATCAAATTTAATTCAGGCCATCATGCAATATATGAAAATTTCTTGCTATCCTTCTCCCTGAAATTCATAACTCCAATTCCAAACAATTATTGCTTATTTTTGTAGGCTTTGAAGTTCAACTTGCTAATTTTTCTCAACAAAAATTGCACTGTTTTTAGTTTTATATATAATGAGAAGTTAATATAAATGCAAAATCAGAAAAAAATACACTGGATGCACAATGGAGAGATTAGAGAAAGCAGAAATGTGTTAAACTAAGTACCCTTTCCTATCCTATCCTTTTCCTTTGTTCCCTATATTAATGAATGATTCCATTACTTACCCCACTATAAAGAAGATCAACTTAAGTTGCTTTCAATTTAGTGGGGATACAAATAAGTAAATAGAAAAATGTAATAACACTGTTTACTGTTATAATCAGGTCAGGACAGTAGGCTATGGATCAATCAGACTGAGAGAAATGGAAAAAAAAAAAAAAACCAGGAAGGTTCAGAAAACAAATTGTTAATGAAATCAAAACAGGGAGAGTTCTAAGCAGAATTAACATCACATGAAAAGATTTAGAGGGAAGGAAGATTCACCTGCAGAAGCAAAAACAAGTTTCATGTGTCTACAGTTTCAAGTGCAAGCTAGGGATTGGCAAGAGTGGGGCTGAGAGACGAACAGAAAAGAATCTGTGAAGCAGGCTAAGGAGTACTGGACATACTGAGGACAAGTTAGAGACATTGAGGGTTTTAGGTAAGAGAGTGACATGACCAGATAGTATTTTAGGAAGATCACTGTGGTTACTGTGTAGAGAGTCAATTGAAGGATGTTATAACAAACTTAGTGAAAGATATTAGTGACCTGAACCAAGGTAGTTCAAGTTTGAAATGAATGTGGAAAGTAGTCAAGAAATAGTAAGGGAATGGAATTGACAGGATCTGTTGATTAATGTGTGGGCTATAAGAGGACTTCATTTAAATGGCTGGGCAACATG
The DNA here is from genome assembly GCF_009873245.2 of Balaenoptera musculus. NCBI lineage: Eukaryota > Metazoa > Chordata > Mammalia > Artiodactyla > Balaenopteridae > Balaenoptera > Balaenoptera musculus. Next base: position 83,989,194 of record NC_045793.1, on the reverse strand, counting down.
ATGGATGGATATGCCAATCTCTGACATAGGCAACACAAAAGTAGGTATGGTTTTGGTGGGGTGAAGTGATGTGCTCAGCCGTAAAGGTGCTATTTTTTCAGTTGCATATGGGATAAATAAGTGGAACTCAAGAAATGGAGCTAGACAGAGCTTTAATTAAAGCCATGGAAGTGAATGAATTCATCCAGAGGAAGTGTATTAAGTAAAAATACAAGCCTAAACAAAATCCCAAGAAGCACTAACTTTAAAGGATTGGCTGGGAGAGGAAGCCTTTCCAAAGAAACCTAACAGGAATGCCAGGAATGGTAGAAGGAGAACCACCATGGAAGCCAAGAAAAGACTTTGCTTTAGGAAGGAAGCATCAGTGATTAGCAGCCCCCATCCTTAAGCTGAACCTTGGAGGGGAGCCGGGGCAGAACCGTGGTGGAAACCAGACTGCCCAAGAGTGAGTGAAGTGTTGGGAAGTATAAAAAAAACATGTATGTAACTCTTTCAAGAGTTCTAGCTGAGGAAAAGAAGTCAATAACTGAATCTCATCATATACATTAATCAAAACACTAAAAGGAGGTAGCAAGACTGTTGTGACATGTGTTAAAACTGCCAGATTGTGCCTCTTATACTGCAGCCTCAGTGAGCACATTGTCTTCTCTGCAAGCAGATTGTCTTGATGAGCTTTAGAAAGCCTATAAAGTTCAACTCAACCCTAATGTAGAGGTGCACGTTCCTGTATGTGTCCCTCTCCTGTTCACCCAGCTGAGGCTGCAGTTCCTAAACCTTTTGCCTTTCTCTCCTACCCATGACCAATCAACGATTAGATCCTGTAGTGACTGGGGTAGGGTGGTATGTAAAAGGGATCACTTAGCTTAGGCGCCTAAATAACTTTGGAGAATTAGAATGAGGATGTTTTCTAACTGCATGCCGAAGAAGATGACGATAAAATGGGAAGTTTACAAGACTACAACTTTAATAACTGCATCATAGGCAAATAGTGGTAATTTCTGGTCAAAGCTATAATTTTTATGCTAATAGCAAACATTTCCAAACGCTGGAAGTGTTATAAATACTGCTGTCATGTCTGTTATAAATTTATGTATTTATTATTACCAAGCAACTCCGGCCTACAGCTGAATTCTCCCATGACCTAACTGTCCTCTTCTTGTATATGTAATTGACTCAGTTTGGCTTCTCAGAGTCCTTGGGGTACCCTCTGGCTCTCTACTCACACAGAGACCATCACACATAGCACACTGCACATCTCGTTGTCAGGCACACCCACCTGGACCCTTTCTCCTCCTGACTTACATGTGATACTGTCAACTTCTTCACCATCTTCTGGAGTCACTACTCCCCTGTGGTCTTGCATCTGGCCCAGGGACTTGGAGAATCAGGAGTCAGGCCCAGAATTCCTGGATATCTCTTACTGCCAATTGGGATTAACATTTGGGTTAGACTACCATGCTTTCAGTTTCTATGAACTGAGGAGTGCAATGGACTAAGCATGTCCAGCCTGATAGCTGACCAAGTCTTAAAGCCCTAAGCAAAGGTTAAGCCTCTTTCAGCACACAGCCAGGATTTAGATTTCTGAATTTTTATCCCTCATTCTACTTCGCTAGGATACTCCCATTTTCTTTTTTATTCTAACTATTGGAAAATGAGGTTAATAAAACTTAATGTAATTTAAAGAACTTTATCTTGTTAGAGGATTAAAAGCCAAGGTAAAATAATTTTAAAGCAATATACAAGCTTTCTACCTCGGCAAGGTCTATTTTGCTTTGGACATAACTCACTTTTAAATGGTCAAGAGCAGTGTTCTCCAAAACATGATCTTGGAATACTGTTCCCAAAGAATTTTGATGCTATGTACTCAAAGAAAAAAAAGGAGGAACAGGCTGTGAGAGTAACTCTGAGCAAAGCTGGATGGAGTATACAAAATTAAACAGGTTGCTTTACTGCAGAATTCCTCAGCTGTTAAATATTAGTGAAGTATGACTACTTAAGAAGACAAGAATGCAGTGAGCAGCATTGCTCTCTGGAGCTGCCTGCAGGGGGGAGGATTAGTATTCCACAGAGCGTGGTTCGCAAAAAATGCTCCTATAAGGGCATCACTACTGACAGGTCATGCATATGTATGAGCTATCAATTCACCCATGGTTTTGAATTTGCTTTAGCTCCAACACTGGGGAGGACCATCTCTTGAACTTCTCTTGGGTGCTCTTGTGTTCTCTTGTAGAATAGAAGAACTAAGTACAGTTGACCCTTAAACACAGGTTTGAACTGTGCGGGTCCATTTTCACACAGATTTTTAAAAATAAATACATACAACAGTACTACACGTTCCAAGGTAGGTTGGTTGAATACACTGATGTGGAACTGCAGATGTGGAGGGCTGACTGTAAAGTTAGACATGGACTTTTGACTGTGCACGGAATTGGTGACCCTAACTGCCTCATTGTTCAAGGGTTAACTGTAGTTGACTGACTGCATTAGGTCACGGGTACCAAAGGCATCAATCACCTAATCATGCTAATATAAATTTCTACTTGCAGTTTCTTTTTTTTCTTTTTAAATTAATTAATTAGTTAATTTATGGCTACGTTGGGTCTTCATTGCTGCGCACAGGCGCATTTCCCTAGTTGGAGCGAGCGGGGGCTACGCTTCATTGTGGTGCACAGGCTTCTCATTGTCGTGGCTTCTCTTGTTGCGGAGCATGGGCTCTAGGCGCATGAGCTTCAGTAGTTGTGTCACGCAGGCTCAGTAGTTGTGGCTTGTGGGCTCCAGAGTGCAGGATCAGTAGTTGTGGCACATGGGCTTAGTTTCTCCATGGCATGTGGGATCTTCCCGGACCACGGATCGAACCTGTGTCCCCTGCATTGGCAGGCGGATTGTGAACCACTGCGCCACCAGGGAAGTCACTCTACTTGCAGTTTCTATCCAGATTGAAAGTAAAGCAAAGTTAACCATCTCCTTGGTCTTACCTCACACTTTAGCAACTTATTACCCTTGATGAGTCCATATAAATAGGAAATTAGAAAAAGAATTTATGTCCAAGCAGGTATAGTATCCTTTAAAAAATAAAAAGCTGGTATTCCTCATCTAGTGACCAGATTTTCTGTATGTATTTCCAGAATCAACTGATATTTTGAGGAATGTTGAAAGCACAAAATGAGATCATGGTAAACTATCTTCTTTCAGTAACATAGCTGAGTATGATTCATCTTAGAGAGCCACAAAGGTGAATAGATTCTATTGCCATTCTTGTGGTAAGGGGCAGAGTGGTGGGGGAGACAAGCTGAGGGAAGAATCTGCCCTTCTTGTCTCCCAGGGGTGTATTGTGTCCTGAAATAGAATATCAGGTTCTCTTATCTATGTGTGAAAAGGTTTTGAATTCTTAGAAAGAAGGGTATCACATGAGCCAAAGGTTTTAAAAATAATTTTGAGAGTGTTCTGCTCATCTCATATTTGAGGAACAGTGTTATCTTGGGACTTATGGGTACCCCTATTTCAGGACCTGGTGTCCTGATACTAATGAGTTGCTACACTCTGAGCATTGGAGTTATTTAACCATGTGCCTCAAAACAGCATCTACTGCTACAGATTGACAAGGGCATCAACAGCTTCTTAGAGCCCAACAAGCAAAGGATCCAATTTTCTCCTTCCAAATTTAGAGGATATAATATAAAAGAGATGAGAAATGAAAGCTCTCAGACTCAACAATCACTGAGAGTGATTTTATTATCCAGACAACTGATGGGAGCAATGATGTGAATATTATTAGCTATAGTAATATACTAAATATTAATATATTGACAGATTCTTTATATAATTCATATAATATAAATTAATATATCTATATCATGTATTTACTACATAACATATTATAAACAATTTAATATATTTACTATATGAAATATTTATGAGAAAACATTAGATAGAAATATAAATTAGGAGTAATATCACCACAAGAACAATGTAAGTCCTTCTTGACTTTGTTCCCCCTCATAAAAATAACTAACAACTATTCATATATAAAGCACCACTGAGAGAATCCGAGAACATGAGGCTGAGGCTGAAGTACCATCCCACACCACAGACACCAACACAGACCACATCAGAAGAATAAAAGGAATGGCTACACACTGACCACATTGCCCCTCCTCCAGGCTGGTACAGCACCGTGCTGAGAGATCTCCCCTGAGCCTACGGTACCTCCAGTTGGAAAAGAGAGCCTAGGGTGGGCATCAGCTCTCCCAGAATTGTGGGCTGCTTCTTGGGAGCTCCCACTCCAGTCTTGCCCCTTAAGAATTGTGGGGGAATCTCTAGGACTTGACCACTGGAAATCTGATTATTATGGAGAAGTCATGATGGGCTTGCAATAACTAGTACTTGGATGGTGGCAGACCAAGTTCCTACCTGCAGGACCCATGGTGTACTCCCAACCAGTAGCTTTGCTCATCTGTGGAGCCAAGACAGTGGTACAGTCTGACCAGGGAACTCAGCAGGGTGAAGGTCTGCCTGATTCAGGTCCTCAAATAAAGAACTCTGCCAATCCTGGAGCCTGATGTGCCCCTGCCCAGGCAAGGGAGCTGAATCTTAGCCCAACACACTGCTGAGTACTGTAGAGCTCCTAGCCCTTCCTGACCAGAAAGCATGTTTGGGGACACATGGAAGCTACCTAGGTGAGCAACGCTTGAGCACATAGTCTCGTAGGCAGAGCTGATTGTTCTCAGAGCAAAGCCAGTACACCATTCAGCCAGGGAACTTGAGGAGTGGGTTGGCTTGGGTCAGGACCACAAAGAGCCTTGTTGAGCTTGAAGACGGTTTCTCCACTCTGCCTAAGCAGGGAAGCTAATCTGTAGCCCCAGCTATTACTAAATACAGTTTTCAATTCCTCTGATAAGGAGCACATGTGAAACTGCATAGCACATCCAAAAGCCCTGCTTACAGAGGCACTTGAACAAAAAGTACAGCCCATCACTTTTCCTGCTTGCAGAACAAAATCGGTGACCTGTCTGGCCAGGGAACTCAGTGCATAATCTTGCTTGATTTGGGTCCCTGAACAATGAGCCATGTAAACACACTCTGGTGTCCATTCTGTTGAGTCCCCACACCACCATGCCCAGAGCAGAACAGCTAATTTATAGCCCCACCTATGGCTGAGTATAGTACCAAGTCTGATTATCTAGTAAGCCTAGATAATCTAGAGAAGAATCTGATTATCTAGGAAAGCCAGGCAACCACAGAGTCCCTCCTACGGTCTTACTTGGACAGGAAACCAATTCAACAGTCCTATCCAACTGTTCTTAACAAGCAGCATCCCCCACTCCCACTCACGACCTTAGAGCTTGGGCAATGGCCTTGCCCAGAAGTAGACCTCAATAGTAAGCCCCACCTGTCCAAGGACATTACCAGCAGACATGTCCAGAAAACTAAACCATAAAGTTTGGAAAAGCAGACCAAGGACTCAAATGAACAGATACCAAAGGGAGGAATCAAGAATTATAAAAATCAGGTAAATGTGACACTATCAAAGGAAACTAATAAAGCTCCAATAACTGACTGGAAAGAAATGGAGATCTATAAACTGTCAGATAAAGAATTCAGAATAATCCTCTTAAAGAAGCTTAGTGAACTAAAAGAACACACAGGCAACTAAACAAAATTAGGAAAACAATGCATGACCAAAACAAGAAGTACAGCAAATAGAAATCATTAAAAAAAAAAATCAGAAACCCTAAAGCTGAAAAAAATACAATGACTGAAGAATTCAATAGACAGCTTTGAAAGCAGACTCAACTATGAAGAAAAAAGAATTAGTAACCTCAAAAACAGAACATTTGATAGTACCCAGTCAGAAAAGCAAAAGGAAAAAAGAATGAAAAAAGAATGAAGAAAGCCTACAGGACTTATGGAACGTAATTTTAAAAAAAAAACAACAACAACAACAAAAAACGGCTGCACTGTGGGAATTCCAGAAGGAGAAGAAGGAGGAGGGAAAGTATTATTTAAAGCATTAATAACTGAAAACTTCCCAAACTTGCAAGGAGAAATGGACATCCAGATCCATGAGTCCCACAGGACCCCCAAAGAGTTTGAACCTAGATAGCACTGCACTGAGACACATTATTATTAAATTGACAAAAGTACAGAAAAAGAAAGAATTTTGAAAGCAGCAAGAGAAAAGAGAGAAGTTGCATACAAGGGAACCACCATAAGACATTCAGCAGATTTCTCAACAGAAACTTTTCAAGCCAGGAGAAAACAGGATGACATATTCAAAATATCAAAGAAAAAAACCCTGTCAACCAGGAATTCCATTCCCAGCAAAGCTGTTCTTCAGAAAGAAAGAAGAAATAGACTTTCCCTAGCAAACAAAAGCTGAAGGAGCTCATCACCACTAGACCTGACTTACAAGAAATGCTAAAGATTCTCTGAGTGGAAGTAAAAGAAGGCTTATTAACATCATAAAAAGTCGAAGAACACTGATACCAAAAGACATCGAAACACAAAGACAACAGAATAAAAATTAAAAACAGTGGGTCTGCAAAACAGTGAGTGAACAATTAATAAAATGGCAATAGTAAATCCTTACCTATCAATAATTACTTTAAACAAAAATGTATTAAATTCTACAATCAAAAGACAGAATGGTTGAATGAAAAAACAAACAAACAAACAAAAACCCAACAAGATCCAACCATGTGCTGCCTAAAAGAGACTCACTTTAGTCTTAAAGACACAAATATACTGAGAGTGAAGGGATGAAAAAAGATATTTCAAGCAAATGGTAACCAAAAAAAAGAAAAAAAATGAGTCACTCTACTCAGACAAAATAGACTTTAAACTAAAAATGGTAAAAAGCGCAAAGAAGGTCATTTTCTAATGATAAAGCATTCAGTTCCTCAAGAACATGTAACAATTGTACAAATATATGCACCCAACATTAGAACACCTAAATATATAAAGCAAAAGCTAACAGAGCTACAAGTAGAAATAAATAGCTATACAACAGTAGTTGGGGACCCCAGTCTCAACAATGGATAGAGCAATGGGACAATCAATAAGGAACCAGCAGATTTGAACACTATAGACCAAATGGACCTAACAAGCATTCATAGACCATCCTATCCAACAATAGAATACACATTCTTCTCAAATGTACATGGAACATTTTCTATGATATACCATATGTTAGGTTAAAACAATCCTTAGCAAATTCAGAAAGACTGGAATCATACCAAGTATTTTCTCTTACCACAATGTTATGAAACTAGAAATCAATAATGGGGAAAACTCATGCATACATGGAAAATTAAACAACTCTCTCCTGAATAACCAATGCACCAAAGAAGAAATTAAAAAGTATTATGATATAAATTAAAATAGAAACACAACATATCAAAACTTAAGGGATGCAGAAAAAGCAGTTCTAGGAGGTAAGTTCATAGCAATAAACACATTAAGAAAAAAGAAAGATCTCAAACAATTTACCTGTATGTTTCCAGGAACAATAAAAAAAAAAAGAATAAACTTAGCCAAAAGTTAGTAGAAGAAGAAAATAATAAATATTAGCCATAAATAAATAAAATTGAGAACACGAAAACAGAAAAATTAACAAAACTAAGGGTTGTTTTTTTGAAAAGGTAAACAAAATTGACAAAACCTTAGCTAGAATAACCAAGCAAAAAATAGAGAGAATGCAAATCAACAAAATTATAATTCAAAAAAGAGACATTAGAACTGATACCACAGAAAAACAAAGGCTCATAAGAGGCTACTATAAACAACTATAAGCCAACAAACTGGACAACCTAGGAAGAAATGGAAAAATGCTTAGAAATGTACAACCTACTAAAACTGAATCAGGAAGAAACAGAAAATCTAAACATATCAATTACTATTAAGAATACTGAATCAGGGCTTCCCTGGTGGCACAGTGGTTAAAAATCCACCTGCCAATGCAGGGGACATGGGTTCGAGCCCTGGTCTGGGAAGATCCCACATGCTGCGGAGCAACTAGGCCCGTGAGCCACAACTACTGAGCCTGCGCGTCTGGAGCTTGTGCTCCGCAACAAGAGAGGCCGCGATAGTGAGAGGCCCACGCACCGCGATGAAGAGTGGCCCCCGCTCGCCGCAACTAGAGAAAGCCCTCGCACAGAAACAAAGACCCAACACAGGCAAAAATAAATAAATTAATTAATTAATTAATTTTAAAAAAAAAAAGAATACTGAATCAAAATTCTCAACAAAATACTAGCAAACCAAATCCAACAACACATGAAAAAGATCACACACCATGACCAAGTGGGTTTCATCCCAAGTTCACAAGGATGGTTCAACATACTCAAATCAATGTGATACACAACATCAACAAAAGAAAAGACAAAAACCACATGATTGTCTCAATAGATGCAGAAAAAGCATTTGACAAACTTCAACATCCATTCAGGACAAAAACTCTTACCAAAGTGGATACAGATGGAACATACCTCAAAATAGTAAAAGCTATTTAAGACAAACCCACAGCCAATATAATGCTCAATGGTGAAAAGTTGAAAGCCTTCCCGATAAAGTCTGGAGCAAGACGAGAATGCCCACTCTCACCTCTTCTAGTCAACATAGTATTGGAAGTCCTAGCCACAGCAATCAGACAAGAAAAAGAAATAAAATGTATCCAAACTGGAAGGGAAAATGTAAAATTGTCATTATATGCAGATGATATGACACTATATATAAAAAAACCTAAAGATTCCACACAAAAACTACTAGAACTGATAAACAAACTCAGCAAGGTAGCAGGATACAAGATTAACATACAGAAATTGGTTGCATTTGTTTACACCAACAATGAAATATCAGAAAGGGAGTGTAAAAGAGCAATATCTTTTAAAATCACAACTCATAAAACAAAATACTTAGGAATAAACCTAACCAAGGAGATGAAAGACTTATACTCTGAGAACTATAAAACATTAATAAATGACATTAAAGATTATTCCAAGAAGTGGAATGCTCTTGGATTAGAAGAATTAATATTGTTAAAATGCCTGTCCTACCCAAAGCAAGCTACAGATTTAATGTGATCCCTATCAAATTACCCAAGACATTTTTCACAGAACTGGAACAAAGAATCCTAAAATTTATATGGAACCATAAAAGACCCAGAATTTCCAAAGCAATCCTGAAGAAAAAGAACAAAGCAGGAGGCATAACACTCTCAGACTTCAGACAATACTACAAAGGTACAGTAATCAAAACAATGTGGGACTGGCACAAAAGCAGACATATAGATCAATGGAACAGAATAGAGGGCCCAGAAATAAGCCCACACACCTACAGTCAATTAATCTTAAACAAAGGAGGCAAGAATATACAATGGAGAAAAGACAGTCTCTTCAGCAAGTTGTGTTGGGAAAGCTGGACAGCCTCATGTGAATCAATGAAACTAGAACACTCTCATACCATATACAAAAATAAACTCAAAATGGATTAAAGACCTAAATTTAAAATTGGATACCATTAAACTCCTAGAGGAAAATGTAGGCAGAACACTCTGTGACATAAATCGCAGCAATATGTTTTTTGATCCGTCTCCCAGAGTAATGGAAATAAAAATGAATATAAACAAATGGGACCTAATAAAAAACATACAAGCTTTCACACACTAAAGGAAACCATAAACAAAATGAAAAGATAAACTACAGAATGGGAGAAAATATTTGCAAATGATGCAACCAAAAAGGGATTAATTTCCAAAATATACAAACAGTTCATACAACTTGACAACAAAAAAACAAACATCCCAATTGAAAAATGGGCAGAAGACCTAGACAGACATTTCTCCAAAGAAGAAATACAGATGGCCAATAGGCACATGAAAAACTCCTCAACATCACTAACTATGAGAGAAATGCAAATCAAAAGTACAATGAGGTACCACCTCACACCAGTCAGAATGGACATCATTTAAAAGTCTACAAATAACAAATGCTGGAGAGTGCATGTAGAAAAGGGAACCCTCCTACACTGTTGGTGGGAATGTAAGCTGGTGCCACCACTTGGAAAACAGTATGGAGGTTCCTCAGAAAACTAAAAATAGAATTATCATATGATCCTGCAATCCCACTCCTGGGCATATATCCAGAGAAAACTCTAATTCAAAAAGATATATGCACCCCTATGTTCACAGCAGCACTATTCGCAATAGCCAAGACATGGAAACAACCTAAATGTCCATCAACAGATGAATGGATAAAGAAGATGTGGTACATATATACAATGGAATACTTCTCAGCCATAAATGAAATAATGTCATTTGCAGCAACACGGATACAACTAGAGATTATCATACTAAGCGAAGTAAGAAAGAGAAAGACAGATACCATATGATATTACTTACATGTGGAATCTAAAATATGACACAAATGAACCTATCTATGAAACAGAAACAGAATCAGGGACATACAGAATAGACTGGTGGTTGCCAAGGGGGAGGGAGATGGGAGAGGGATGGATTGGGAGTTTGGGGTTAGCAGATGCAAACTATTATATATAGAATGGATAAACAACAAGGTCCTCTGTATAGCACAGGGAAGTATATTCAATATCCTGTGATAAACCATAATGGAAAAGAATATCAAAAAGAATTTAAAAAAATTTTTTTTTTAAATATTGAATCAGTAATCAAAAATCTCCCAATAAAGAAAAGCTCAGAACCAGATGACTTCATTGGTGAATTTTACCAAATGTTTAAAGAATTAATGCCAATTCTTCTAAAACTCTTCCAAAAAAAATCAGAGTAAGGGACACTCCCAAACTTATTTAACAAGGCCAGCATTTCCCTGATACCAAAGCCAGTAAAAGGACACTACAAGAAAAGAAAACAACAGGCCAATATCCCTGATTAACACAGATACAAAAATTCTTAGTAAAATACTAGCAAACTGAATTCAGCAGCACATCAAAAAGATCATTCAACATGATCATGTTGGATTTATACCTGAGAGGCAAGGACAGTTACCATACACAAATCAATTAATGTGATACCTCACATAAAGAGAATGAAAGAAAAAATCATCTCAATAGATGCAGAAAAAGAATTGACTAAATTCAACATCTGTTCATGATAAAAACTTCTTAACAAATCAGGCATAGAAGGAATGTACCTCAAAATAATAAAGGCCATATATGAGAAGCTCACAGTTATTATCATACTCAATGATGGAAAGCTGAAAGTTTTTCCTCTAAGATCAGGAACAAGACAAGGATGTTCACCCTCTTCACTTTTATTCAACAATGTACTGGAAGTCCTACCCAGAGCAATTAGGCAAGAAAAAGAAATAAAAGGCATCCAAATTGGAAAGGAAGAAGTAAAACTGTCACTGTTTGCAGATGACATTATATATAGAAAACCCTAAAGACTCTGCCAAAAACTGTTAGAACAAATTCAATAAATTCGCAGGATACAAAATACATAAAAATCTGTTGTGTTTCTACACATTAATAATAACTAGCAGAAAGAGAAATTAAGAAAACAATCCCATTTACAATTGCATCAAAAAGAGTAAAACATGTAGGAATAATTTTAACCAAGGAGGTGAAAGACCTGTACACTGAAAACTGTAAGACATTGATGAAAGAAATTGGACATGACAGAAAGAAATGGAAAAATATTCCATGCTCATGGACTGGGGGAATTAATATTGTTAAAATTTCCATACTAATCAACATAATCTACAGATCAAAACAATCTCTATCAAAATTTGAATAGCATTTTTCACAGAGTAGAACAAACAATCCTAAAATTTGTATGGAACTGCAAAGGACCTCAAATAGCCAAAGCAATCTTGAGGAAGAACAACAAAGCTGGTGGCATCCATGCTTTGATTTCCAACTATATTACAAAGCTATAGTAATTAAAACAGTATAGTACTGGCATAAAAACAGACACATAGATCAATGGAACAGAGCCAAGAAATAAACCCACACACATGTGGTCAATTTCTTCATGACAAAGTAGTCAAGAATATACACTGCAGAGAGGATAGTTCCTTCAATGAATGTTATTAGGAAAACTGGACAGCTTACATGCAAAAGCATGAAACTGGACTTAACTATACACAAAAATCAACTCAAAATGTATTAAAGACTTCAATGTAAGACTGGAAACAATAAAACTCCTAGAAGGAAACCCAGAAAAAAATATCTTTGACCTGGGTCTTGGTGATGATTTTTTTGAATATGACAGCTAAAGTACAAGCAAAAAAATAAAAAATAAGCAAGTGGGACTACACTAAACTAGAAAACTTCTACACAGCGAAGGAAACAATCAGCAAAATGAAAAGACAACCTACAGACTGGGAAAAAAAATATTTGCAAACAATATATGTGATAAGGGGTTAGTATTCAAAATATATAGAAACTCATACAACTCAATAATAAAATAACTAAAGAATCCAATTAAAAAATAGGCAAAGGACCTGAATAAGCCTTTTTACAAAGTAGAAATATGAATGGCCAATAGGTACATGAAAAGGTGCTTAACATTACTAATTCAGGGAAATGCAAATCAAAACCACAATGAGATATCACTTCATATCTGTTAGAATGGCCACCATCAAAAAGAGATAAATGCTGGGGAGAAGAGGAAGGAAAGGCAACCCTTGTACACGGGTGGTGGGAATGTAAATTGGTGCAGCCACTACACTACAGAAAACAGTATGGAGGTTCCTCAAAAGAATTAAAAATAGAACTGCCATATGATCCAGCAATTCCACGTTTCAGAATATAACCAAAGGAAATAAAAACATTATGTGGAAGAGATATCTGTACCACCATGTTCATAGCAGCATAATTTACAATGGCCAAGACATGGAAACCACCTAAGTGTCCATTGATAGATGAATGGATAAAGAAGATGTAGTAAATATATACAATGGAATATTATTCAGCCATAGAAGGAGGGAAATACTGCCAACTGTGACAAAATGGATGGACCGTGAGGGCATTGTGCTAAGTTAAATAAGTCAGACAGAGAAAAACAAATATTGTATGATTTCACTTACATGTGGAATGTAAAAAAAGAAAAGGAGATCAGATTTGTGGTTATCAAGATTTGTTGTTATCAGAAAGGGGATGAGAGGAGGGGGAATTGGATGAAGATGGTGGAAAGGTACAGACTTCCAGTTATAAGATAAATAATTAATAGATATGCAATGTACAACAGGATTACTATAGTTGACACTGTAGTATGGTATATTTGATATATACATACATCATATATATGATAATTGTTAAGACAGTAGATCCTAAGATTCTCATCACAAGGAAAATAAACCTTTATTTTGTTATCAATATGAGATGAGAGATGTTAACTAAATTTATTGTGGTGATCATTTTACAAAGTATAAGTCAGATCATTATGTTGTACACCTTAAACTTATACAGTGCTCTATGTCAACTATACACATCGTTGACACGTGTACAGAAAAAATTAGAAAAATAAAAGAATGCATATGTTCCTTTTAATGATTCTTATTTCCCCAAATCAATTCTAATAATTGTAATTTAAGTTTCAAAAGACCAAGTACAACATTGTGTGTGGATAGTTTTTTAAAATTTGGCATAAAGGTTTAGAGAGAAAACATTATACTGAAATTATTGTTTATCTTCTAAACCCTTTTTTCTATTAGTATTCAGAATTAGGGATATACACATGTGAATCTAGGTGTCCTTTACTTTTCATATGAATATTTATCCTTCTCTGTGAAAAGGGTAAATATTGGGGACAATAGTGATAAAGAGGCCAAAGTGTCTGAAACTGAATCCTGGTCCTGCCACCTCCCATTGTGCGGACCTAAGCATGTTATTTAGCCTCTCCAAGCACCAAATAATTTTTCTCTAAAATGAAGATAACATAGTGCCACCCTCCTATAGTTGCTGCAAGGATTAACTGAGTTATTACATATAATGTGACCATGTACCCAGCATTTAAGTGTGATGGTAGATTCAGCTATTATAATGATCATGATGGTGACAGTGATGTTGCAGGAGATGAAAAGGAAAACTTCTCTTACCTCTGAAAGGAGGAAGAAGATGGAGAGAAAGTATTTAATTGTAATACAAAAACAAAACAAAATGTGTAGAAATATAAATACGGTGACCGTCTGTCCCAGCAATGATCCAGTTTATCCCTGTTCTAGCATAATTACCAATTTCATTCAGAATTGGTGCAATGGGATGAAATAAAGTAAGTAAAAAACACTTGACACGAGAGGCCAGGGGATGAACTTAAAGCCTCAAGGAGGAAAAGACTTTTGACCTGACCCATAAAAGGAATGGTTAGAATAGGAAAGCCATTTCTCTGTTCCTTGCCAAGCTCCCCCTGAAAGGGAAATGGGCAGGGGAAGGCTAAGTTTTCCTTGAGTTTTCAGCAAAGCAGAAAGCAGAAAATTCTAAATGAGACTATTTTGATCTCTTCTTGCTGCTGTAGCAAAGACCACTAAAGTAGTGCCTTAAAGCAATGCAAATAGTCTCTCCTACAATTCAGGAGGTCAGAAGTCTAAAATGGGTCCACAGGCCTGCATGTCATTGGGAGGCTCCCGGGGAGACTCTGTTTCCTTGCCTTGTCCAGCTTCTAGAGGTTGCCTGCGTTCCTTGCCCTGTGGCCCCTTCCTCCACCTTCAAGACCTGCAGCCTCATCTCTTCTCTCTGAACTCAGCTTCCACCCTTACATTTTCCATAAATGTTAGACTCCTCCTGCCTCCCTCTTCTAAGGACCTTTGTGATGACATGGGGCCCCACCTGGATAATACAGGATCCTCTCCTGCATTTTAAGATCCTTAATGTAATCACATCTGCAAAGTTCTTTTTACCATGTAAAGTAATATATCCACCACTTCCAAGGATTAGAACATAGACATCTTTAGGGACCCATTATTCAGCCTACAGAGAGAGCCACTGTTTTCATTGTTCTGCTGTCAAGAGCACAGCACTTGGAACCAAATACCATCCTATTGAAGATGAAAGGTACAATATTTTAACAATCTCAGGCACATGACTAAGTCAGCTAACTACAATTGCCAACACCAGAATCAGGAACACATTTACTAAGAAAATAGCGCTCCAAACTTCAATATGACTTCTACATGTATGTTTAAACTAGGAGAATACCAATGTAGGAAATCTTCATTATCTGAGAATAATTAAATAAAAGGCTTTTAAGGTGAATCTCTTTATAAAGTGGTGGGGGGGAGTCCATAATAATTAATGATAACCAAGAATGATTGGATGTTTTCTTGACAAATAAAATTGAAAAATTTAAAAATACATATGTTGAACAAAACTTACATTACATTTCAATTGTGGTCTAATTTGTTGAATAAAGATTAAAGTAAGTTGACTCTTTTGGTATAATTGTTTAATGTGATAGAGTATGACTGCATTTATATTTGGCTTTTATGGAATGATCTTAAAGAGGCATTTCTGAAAATATATTTGAGGGCATACCAAATTTCTCAAGCACCTCACAATTATTCACTTCTGAAAAATCTATTTTGTTATCAGTGTTATAAATATTTTTCTTTGATAACAATTCTTATTCTATCAGATTTTCATTTCTTTATTGGATTTGATTACAATACTTTTCCAACATTATTTTCATCAACTGCGTTATATCTTATATTCTCAATAACATTGGTAAATTTACTTCACAGTTGATTTGAAACATATTTGCATAGAACATCAGGTCATAAAATACAAATACAATAATTAAAAGCCTGGATGGGCAAGGATATTGCTGTCATGGTGACACAATGTAGTCCTATTAACAGAAGAAGGATGTTTGAGCAGGGACTAACTGAATTGAAAGCTCTAAATGAATTTTTCATCATGTGATGACTTTTTCTTCCCTATGCAATATTCTTTACTATGGAGAGCTAAAATAATGAATACCCAGGTAACCAATTCAGGCTTTTACTTAAACAGAGTTGTAAACATTGGGGGAAAAAATGGGGAAAAAATCACATTAAATTTGCCTTAAAATTTTGTTCTTTATTTTATTACTATATTTACTACATTTAATGGCCACATGACTAATTTCTAATGATTTTTTTCTTACATAAATTCTCCAAAGGGCAGTAATTATGTCTGTATTGTTCACTATTGTGTCCCTAACACTAAGATAGTACCTAAAATAGAGCAGATATTCATCCAGTTTAGGGGAGAAAGCACAAAGTAAAAAATGTTTAAAGGTGAATATGTTGAGAGAGCATTCATTAAACCACAATATTTATCATGGAGAATTTATTATATCCATTTAAACAAAGAGTTCCTTGTAGAAAATAGGAATATTTGATTAAAATATTTTATTACCAATATTTAATGTAAAAATAGTATAATATTTACCTCCTTCTCCTTTTACTATGAGAACATTCTTGGTCATAATTCAAAGTCAGTATTTCCCATAATGTTTACACTAAACATAGTATTATCCAAGATAAGCATTTGGGAAATGGAAATTTTTGTCAAAAAAATGGAAATAAACAGCATACTATACAAAGCAAAACAAAACATTTTTTACAACCTTTGCTGTATTTAATCGATAAGGAAGACTCTGTCCCTCTCAAAGACCTACAGGAACACAATGATTCTATTTAGAACTACTTTTGGAAGTACTTCTTTCTTTTTCTCTTCTTCCCACCCCATCTCTTCTCTACTACTTTGAGCTTTAAGAATTTGGAAAGTAGATAATGAGGTTCTAAAAATAGGGAAGTAAGTAAAGAAAAGAGGAGAAAAGAAGAGTAGAAATGTTCAAGAAATATAGAGTTGATGGGTAAACAAGAGGCATGGCTGCCTGGAGAAGAGAGACTTGGAGGTAAAACTGCTGGAAGAAGATGTGGGCAGCTTGTCATCCACAGGAAGCCTTTCGCGTGAGGAAGCTCTCCCAGCATCTGATGACATGGTCACTAATATCTGTGGTTGTTTGCAGAGAGGAGGGAGGTGGTGATATTTTGGTCTTTCCTCTCTCAGAAAGCCCCTGAGATTCTTATGCAAATGGCTGTTCACCTCCCTAGAGTTTTGCAATCCAGGGAGTCAATAGAGAGCCGTGAAGATTTTCTGACTGGACTTGCACTTATATAACTACAGAACCCACTTAAATGAGTCTTTAAAATTTTTTAAATTATGAGATTATATATGTGTTTTTATGTAAATGGGTGTGCACAAAACAAATAATGAATATGTTTGGGTTAAAGAGGAATAAAACACTTTGTTCTCTATACTGTATAAGTTAACAATATCTGTGGACCCTCCCATATGCCTGTCTCTGGTCACAGTTTGCTCCATCCCCTCAAGAGCTAAGTAGGATCCAGAAATTTTTGTCTATTATTTGTGTTTCTTTATTACTTTACCATACATGTACATATCCTTTAACAATATAGTTTAAATTTTCATATTTCTGAAATGATATATGGCCTCAAACTGCGTGTGTTCTTCTGTGACTTGCCTTTGTTGTTGTTCAACATCTTTTGTGAGATTTATCCATGTTGACACGTGTAGCTCTTGTTCACTTATTTTCACTGCTGAATTTTAATCCATTCCATGACCGTATCATAATTTATGTAGTCATTCTCCATTGCTGGACATTTCGACCATTTCCCCTTCTTTTGCCAATACTGCCATGAACATGCTTTCTTGAGCATATACTTAAGAAGTGGAATTAGTAAGTATAAGCAAGTTCACATCTTGAACACTGCTAGATGTGAAATTGTTTTTCAAGGTGGGTGTGTAAGCAATTTGTACTCCTACCAGCATTCTATAAAGCTTACCGATTACTCACATCCTCAAGAGCACTTGGTATTGTTAAACTTAAAGCCAATTTGCAGCAGGGCAGCAAAGTTTATTCCATGATCAGCTGCCAGGAGGCAGAGCTTGTGGAATTTTGAGTTCACCCTCTAAGAAGATCTCTGCGGTCTTGCTCCCTTGTGAGTCAGCATGAGTTCAGACCCAGCCACTGTGGTGTGGTGTCCTGTTTTAGGAAACAATGTCTGAGAAAATATTTATCTAAGATACGTATCCTTGAAGCTGAAAGATGGTCACAACTCTATGCTGATCAGTTATCAGAAGTGACAAGGGCACCCCTGCAGGAGGGGAGAAACATCATCTGACTGGGTGAAATGCCCATGAGCAAACCAGTGGTGGATGAGGATTAATCTGACCTCACAGTCCTCTCTTCCTGTCTGGTATTTGGAAGCAGAACTAATCTCCTTGGTAGGCAATAAGCCCCTAGGTTCTCAGACAATTCAGTGTGGGATTGGGATGGGAATGTAGGGGGACATCTTGAAAAGGGAAATAGAGGACGTTACACTATATAAGGAAACTTGAAAACTCAAACAACTAACTGGAAAATAAAAGTGTGACTTTATTTATATTGCAAACAAGTTAAACAGGGGATACCAAATTCATATTAATTGCTGATATAAGACCCCTCCTTTTACCTCCTATTTCATACTAACTCCAATTTAAACTTCTCTGGCAAACTGCACCCTAATCCAGCCTTCTTATAATTAGCCAGGCTTATTTCTCACAACCTCGTCCAAAATTTCTCCTTGTCTTATCAACCTGGTCTTCTCAAAAGCTTATGAATATGCCAGAGTTTAATTGTCAATATTTTCCTCTCTCTGGAATAACCTCTCCTCAATTCTTTCTCAGTATAATTAGTCTGAGGTTACACTTAAAACTGTACCTTAAATCATAATAACTGTAAGTCTCTACCAACCTTGCTTACAGAAATTCCAGTATTTGTAAGGACTACAGTTTTCTAGAAATTTCTAACATTTGCTTACAGTGAATTATAAAACATTTGTCATTGGTCTTACCCTTCAGACTCCAAGGTAGGAATACCTCAAATAAAGCTCCTAGAGGTCAAACTCCATTTCTAAACCTCTTTCTATGGCCCACGTGCCATTGACAGTGACTGATCGCTGTTCCTCCCGGTGATGCAACTGGACATAAAATGTCACTGCTAACTTTGCTGGAAGCCCTAGCAACTCTTCAAGTCTGTGGCTCACCTAAACATCAATCACCTCTTCCTGAATCCCTAGTGCCATGCTCCCCAAGATCCTGATGTTTTCAGCCAGTGGCCTCATCCATTCCTTTCCTCCTTCTTATAAAAAGGATGGCCTATCCATTAGTGAAAACCTCTCTCCAAAAGAAACCAAGTGCAAATTCAAGCTGATATAAGTAAGTAATCAAATAAGCAAGTAAATGAATGAAGTATTGACTCATACACCTGGGAAGTCTAAGCACGTGGTAGACATTGAGCACATTTAGATCCAGGGTTTCTGAAAAAGCTGTCACACTCAGTTCTCTATCTCTGGGTTCTGCTTGCCTCTATGTGATGATGTCCTTCTTATGCGAGCTTTTACACAAGGTAGCAGAAATGGCTGCTGTCAGCCTCAGGTCAATACCTCCATAGTTTATGAACCAAAACAAAGAGAGCCTCTCTCTTTCCCAGTGTCTATCCAATCTCATGAAGGACTCGGGTAGGTCCTGCTTGGGTCACACCGTCTACTCCTTGAACTATCGCACTCACTGATTAGGGAGATAGATTATCCTGATGAGCCAGGCCAGATGTGGAGCCCAGCCTTGTTGCTAGGAGATGGTGGCACTATGTGATTGACAGGTCCCCTCAGAACCACACTGAATGGAAGAGGAACATTCCCCAATGGAAACAGTAGTGATAAAGCAAGAATGCATTCGTGCACACACACGCACACAATGTCCACTAGGCCACTCTAAACTAGTCCTATTTAGGGGTCCTACACTAACAAGTTCCATGGCCTCACGTATAAGAGTTCTTTGATGGCTCTTCTTATGGCATGAACATGTCAATCTGTCAGTCTCCAAATTTCCCCTCAGTGCCAGAAGGCTGCTCAGAGAGGTTCTGGAATTAAGTGCACAACGGTCCTAAAAAGTCACTTTCCTCAGATAACTTATACCTTGGCATTAAGTATTATTCACTGGTCCAGCTTCCCTTACTGAGGTGAGTCTCTTTTTGAGAAACTCAAGCTTGGGAACAGCAAGCTTCACTCAGCCAGTTCTACTCTGGTCAATCCTATATGCTTTTATGACTTTAAATTTCAGCGATCAAGGTGTGAGTGCCTTTTCTCCTAGAAGTCTCCTAAATATAAATGGGTACACGGGGGAGAGGCACCCACTAAATCCACCCACTGACATCCAAAGCCTAACTTTGGTAACAAATGATGCCTGATTCCACTGTTCAATATAATCTGAACCCAAAGTGCCAAGACTCCAGAAATGTCCCATATTATTTTCCTTCACAGACCATTTTGGTCCTTCCTTTATGTTTTCATCATCTATTTCAGCCAACATTGCTATGCTTTTTGTCTGAACTCTTATGCATTTATAGACTTTACAATTTAGAACACCTATGCACCACTGTGAATTGTACGTTCAACAAGTGTTAGAGTTGAACATACAATTACAGTTGTAGAAAGATCAATATCTAATACTTATCATATTGCATAATGTACACATTTAATGCATACTTTTAAATAGCCTTGAAAATATATAAATTGATCACTATTTTATATACAGATTTTCTTTTTTTGAGCTCACAGAGTTCACATAATTCAGAAAATAATTCTGATCAATTAGTTTACTGAGAGATGGAGGAAATCTCTCTGGAGAATCCTCCCCTCTTTTTTCCCCTCAACTTCCTTGGAGTGAAAATTTTACTGATACTTTTGAACTAATGTTTCCCAAATGGTTTCAATAAATGACAATTGTGCAAGACATCTCTCAAAAATATTCCAAAGAAATGCTTAGTATTTTCCTGTTTCAGAGATTTACAAAGTAGATTAGCATAACAAAGGTCCTGAATGTCTCTGTACTAAAGAACTCTACTTAATTTAACCTCATACCTCCTGATGCAGGGATAATTTTAAATGAAATGTCTGTTAAAATCTTGTGAATCTAGTGCTTGAGGAATATAGTATGGGAAATGCTGAAAAGTTAAGAAATATGAACTTCCTTTTAATAAGACAACAGCATCTCTCTGAAATGTTTTACCAGAAGACAGTGTAAAACTTTAATAAACAGAAACCTCAATTAAATAGAGTCCAGAAACCAGAAGGGGGCGCTCTCATATCCTGTGAAGATAGCAGAACCCAATAGGAAGATAACAGACTCCTTTTCTGGCAAGTACACAACCAATGAAAATCCATGGACTCTTTGTTTACTATAGCCCTCCCAACTTCCTTTCCCCTCTATAAAAGTGTGCTCCTTCCCTGCTGTGTGGGGAAACTGCATGTAGCTTGCCATGACTGCACACCCTGAATTGCAAATCTACTGATCCTGAGTAAACCCAACTTTGCTGGAGAAATATCTGGCAGTCCACTTCAGGTCAACATTTTTGTGGCCCAGCTGGTGACCAGAAAAGACACCTTGGACTGGTTAGCAAATAGGTGCAGTACCCACAAATTGAGCGCATTGTTGCTTACTGTTTTCCTTGGTGACCCTGGAGTTTGAAGATACATATTTCTCTTGGATCTGAGCTCATGCTCTTTTTGCATTTGGAACTCTTTAGGTTTAGTCAGGATCTATTTTAAGGTTTCATCTTTCTGGTTAAGACCTTGTTCTGTACACAAGTACTTGTTTGGCACTTTGGTCTGATTTTGAGATGACTCTTTCCACTGAAGCTGTCAACGCTCTGTCCATTCCTTTGGGAACAGTGGCTGCTTCACAAAAACAGTACTGGTTCAGCCTTTGGCCCATTCCTTTTTTTTTTTTTTAAACTGAAGTATAATTTACAATATTATATTAATTTCAGGTGTATAACATAGTGATTCAATATTTTTAGAGATTATACTACATTTAAAGTTATTACAAAATAATGGCTCTATTTCCCTGTGCTATACAATATATCCTTGTTGTTTGTTTTATACATAGTAGTTTGTATCTCTTAATGCCCTACCCCTCTCTTGCCCCTCCCCACTGGCAACCACTAGTTTCTTCTCTATATCTGTGAGTCTGTTTCTATTTTGTTATATGCATTTGTTATTTTTCAGATTCCACATATAAATGATAGAGTATCTGTCTTTCTCTGTCTGACTTATTTGACTAAGCATAATACCCTCTAGGTCCATCCACATTGTTCAAATGGCAGAATTTCATTCTTTTTATGGTTGAGTAGTATTCCTCTGTGGGTATATACATATGTACCCCATCTTCTTTATCCATTCACCTGTTCATGCACAATTAGGTTGCTTCCATGTCTTGGCTGTTGTAAATATTATTGCTATGAATATCGAACGCATTTATCTTTTTGAATTAGTATTTTCATTTTCTTTAGATATATAGCCAGCAGTGGAACTGCTGGGTCATATGGTAGCACTATTTTTAGTTTTTTGTGGAACCTCCATATTGTTTTCCATAGTGGCTGTACCAATTTACAATCCTACCAACACTGTAATAAATTCCCTTTTCTCCATATCCTCACCAACATTTGCTATTTGTACACTTTTTGATGATGGCCATTTTGACAGGTGTGAGGTGATGTCTCATTGTGGTTTTGATTTTAATTCCTCTGATGACTAATGATTTTGAGCATTCTTTCATGTGCCTGTTGGCCATCTGTATATCTTCTTTGGAAGAATATCTATTCAGGTCTCCTGCCCATTTTTAATCAGGTTTTTAAATATATTGGATTGTATTAGCAGTTTATATATTTTGCATATTATCCCAATATCGGTCCTATCACGTGCAAATATTTTCTCCCATTCAGTAGGTTGTCTTGTCGTTTGTCAATGGTCTCCTTTGTTGTGCAAAAGCTTTTAAGTTTAACTAGATCCCATTCATTTATTTTTGCTTTTATTTCCTTGCCTTAGGAGACAGATCCAAAAAATATTACTACAATTTATGTCAAAGTGTGTTCTGCCTATGTTCTCGTCTAAGAGTTTTATGGTTTCAGGTATTTCATTTAGGTCTTTAATCCATTTTAATTTATTTTTGTTTATGGTACGAAGAAATGTTCTAATTTCATTCTTTTACATGTAGCTGTCCAGTTTCCCAGCACCACTTGTTGAAAAGAATGTCTTTTCTCCATTGTATATTCTTGCCTCTGTTGTAGATTAATTGAACATAACTATGTGGGTTTATTTCTGGGCTCTCTATTCTGTTCCACTGATCTATTTGTCTTTTTTTTTTTTTTTTGCTAATATCATGCTGTTGTGATTACTATAGCTCTGTAGTATAGTCTGAAGTCAGGGCATGTGATACCTCCAGCTTTGTTCTTTTTTCTCAAGATTTGCTTTGGCAATATGTGTTTTTTTGTGGCTCCATATATATGTTAAGATGATTTGCCCTAGTTCTATGAAAAATGTCATGGGCATATGATAGGGATTGCATTAAATCTGTAAATTGCTTTGGGTAGTATGGACATTTTAAGGAGTATTAATCCTTCCAAACCAAGAACATGGGATATCTTTCCATTTCTTTGTATCATTTTCAATTTCCTTCATGAATGTTTTACAGTTTTCACAGTATAGGTCTTTCTGTCCTTCACCTCCATGGTTAAGTTTATTCCTAGGTATTTTATACTTTTTGATGAGATTTTAAAGAAGATTGTTTTCTTGCTTTCTCCTTCTGGTAATTCATTATTAGTGTACAGAAAAGCAATAGATTTCTCTATGTTAATCTTGTATTCTGCAACTTTACTGAATTTATTTATTAGTTGTAATAGTTTTTAGGTGGAGAGTTTAGGATTTTGTATATACAGTATCATATCATCTGCAAATAGTGTCAGTTTTACTTCTTCCTTTCCAATCTGGATGAATTTTATTTCTTTTTCTTATCTGAATTCTGTGCCTAAGACTTCCAGTACTATGGTGAATAAAAGTGGTGAGAGTGGACGTACTTGCCTTGTTCCTGATTTTAGAGGAAAGGCTTTCAGTTTTTCAACATTGAGTATGATGTTAGCTGTGGGGTTTTTTTTTGTGTTTTTTTTTTTATTTTATTTATTTACTTTTGGCTGTGTTGGGTCTTCGTTTCTGTGCGAGGGCTTTCTCTAGTTGCGGCAAGCGGGGGCCACTCTTCATCGTGGTGCGCAGGCCTCTCACTATCGTGGCCTCTCTTGTTGCAGAGCACAGGCTCTAGACGCGCAGGCTCAGTAGTTGTGGCTCACGGGCCTAGTTGCTCTGTGGCATGTGGGATCTTCCCAGACCAGGGCTCGAACCCGTGTCCCCTGCATTAGCAGGCAGGTTCTCAACCACTGCACCACCAGGGAAGCCCCTAGCTGTGGGTTTTTTTAAATAAATGGCTTTTATTATGTTAATATGTTTCCTCCATATCTCCCTTTGCTGAGAGTTCTTATAAATAGATACTAAATTCTGTCAAATGCTTTCTCTGCATCTACTGAGATGATTATGTGATTTTTATCTTTCCTTTTGTTAATGTGTTGTATCACACTGATTTGCAAGTATTGAACCATCCTTGCATCCCTGGAATAAACTACACTTGATCATGGTGTATGATCCTTTTTATATAAAGTTAAATTTGGTTTGCTAATATTTTGTTGAGGATTTTTCCATGTATTTTTCCATGTATATTCATCAGAGATATTTGCCTATAATTTTCTTTTCTTGTAGTATCTTAGTCTCATTTTGGTATCAGGGTAATTGTGGCTTTATAGAATGAATGTGGGAGTGTTGCATTCTCTTCAATTTTTGGGAATAATTTGAGGATAGTTATCAACTCTATATGTTTTGTAGAATTTCCTAGTGAAGCCATCTGGTCCTGGAATTTTGTTTGCTGGGAGTTTTTTAAATTCCAAATTCAATTTCACTACTAGTGATCAGTTTGTTCACATTGCCTATTTCTTCCTGATTCCAACTTGAAAGTTTGTATGTTTCTAGAAATTTTTCCATTTCTTCTAGGTTGTACAATTTTTTGGCATATAACTGTTTGTAGTATTCTATTACGATTTTTTTGTTCCTCTGTGGTATTGGTTGTTATTTTTCCAATTTCATTTCTAATTTTGTTTATTTGCATCCTCTCTCTTTTCTTCTTGATGAGCCTGGTTAAAGGTTTATCAACTTTATTTACCTTTTCAAAAGACCAGCTCTTGTTTTTATTGATCTTTTTTATTGTTGTTGTTGTTGCACTTGATTTTCTTAATTTCCTTTCTGATTTTTAATATTTCCTTCTTTCTGCTGACTTTGAACTTTGTGTGTTCTTTTTCCTTTAGATCAGAGTTCAGGTTTTTTGAGATTTTTTTTTGTTGCGTGAGGTAGGTCTGTAGCACTATAAACTTCCCTCTTAGAAGTTTCCCACAGACTTTGGAAAGATCTACTTCCAATTTCATTTGTCTCGATGTATTTTCTGATTTCCTCTTTGATTTATTCATTGACCATTGGTTTTTTAGTAGCATGTTGTTTATTCTCCACATTTTTTTTCTCCATATTTATTCCTGTAATTGATTTCTAGTTTCATACTGTTGTGGTGAGAAAACACACTTGATATAATTTTTCTCCTGTTAAATTTG
This sequence comes from Balaenoptera musculus, assembly GCF_009873245.2. Classification (NCBI taxonomy): domain Eukaryota; kingdom Metazoa; phylum Chordata; class Mammalia; order Artiodactyla; family Balaenopteridae; genus Balaenoptera; species Balaenoptera musculus. The sequence continues at coordinate 83,963,636 of NC_045793.1, read as the reverse complement.
TGGAGACTTGTTTTGTGACCTAATATATCATCTATCCTGGAGAACATTCCATGTGCACTTGAAAAGAACATGTATTCTGTTTGGGGATAGAATTTCCTGTAGATAAATGTTAAGTCCAACTGGTCTATTGTATCATTTATTGATTTTGTTTGGCTGTTATGTCCACTGATGTAAATGAGACCTCAAAGTCCCCTACTATTACTATTATTGTCAATTTCTCCCTTTATGTCTATTAATATTTGCTTTATATATTTAGGTGCTCCTGTATTAGGTGCATATGTGAGTGTAACATCCTCTTTTTATATTGGTCCATTTATCATTATATAACACCCTTCTCTGTCTTTTGTTTTAGATTTTGTTTTAACGTCTATTTTATCTGATATGAGTATTGCCACCCCCACTTTCTTGTTGTTTCTGTTGCATAAAATATCTTTTTCCATCCTCTCACTTTCAATCTGTGTGTTTTTAACTCTGAAGTGTGCCTTTTGTAAGCAGCATATAGATGGGTCTTTTTTTTAATCCAATCAGCCACCTTTGACCCAATGTTTTTTGTTTGGAGCATTTAGTCAATTGACATTTAAAGTAATTATTGATAGATATGTACTTATTACCATTTTGTTACTTGTTTTCCACTTGTTTCTGTAGTTCTTCTCTGTTCTTTTAATTTCTTCCCTTGTGTTTTGATGATTTGCTTTAGTGGTGTGCTTGTCTTCCTTTCTCTCTACTTTTTGTGTATCTATTGTAGGTTTTTGATTTGTGGTTACCATGGGGTTCATATATGTTAACATATAACTATATTTGTTTTAAACAGGTAGTCATTTAAGTTCAAACACATTTTAAAAGATCTGCACTTTTTACTCCCTTCCCCAAGATTTTGTTTTTGATGTCATATTTTAAATCTTTATGTTTCTCCCTTTACTAATTATTATTGTCATAGTTGATTTTACTTTTTTGTCTTTTAATCTGCATACTAGCTTCTTTAAATGGTTGATCCTTTGTCTTTACTAGTGGGATTTTTCCTTTTCTATAGATTATTACTTCTTGTTATAGTGTTTTCTTTTCCACTTAGAGAAGACCCCTTTAACATTTCTTTTAGCAGTGGTTTAGTATTGATGAACTCTTTCAGTTTTTGCTTGTCTGAGAAATTGTTTCTCTCTCCTTCTCTTCTAAATTATATTCTTTCTAGGTAGAGAATCCTAGTTTGCAGGTTTTTCCCTTTCAGCACTGTAAATATATCATGCCAGTCCCTTCTGGCCTACAAACTTTCTGCAGAAAAATCAGATGATATCCTTATAATTGTTTCCTTTCTACATGACTCTTTGTTTTTCTTTTGCTGGCTTTAGAATTCTTTATCTTTAAATTCTGCCATTTTAATTATGATATGTCTTGTTCTGGATCTGTCTGGATTCATCTTGTTTGGGACGCTTTGTGCTTCCTGGACCTGGATCTCTCTTTCCTTCTTCACATTTGGGAAATTTTCAGCTGAATTTCATCACATACATTTTTGACCCTCTTCTCTCTCTCTCTCTTCTCCTTCTGGGACTCGTATAATGGAAATATTGATATTGTCCTAGAGATCCCTTGAACTGTTGTCATTTTTAAAAATTTGTTTTTCTTTTTGCTATTCTGATTAGGTAATTTCCATTATTCTTTCTTTCAGACCACTTATGTGTTTTTCTGTATCACCTAGTCTGCTGTTTATTCCTTTTAGTGTGTTTCTCATTTCAGTTATTGTATTCTGATTCTTTTTTATATTTTCTAGTTCTTTGTTACAATTCTGGCTGTGTTCATCTATTCTTTTCCCTAATTCAATTAGCATTCTTATTACTAATGCTTTGAACTCTTTATCTGGTAAACTGTTTATTTCTGTTTCATTAATTATTCTAGGGTTTCCTTTTGCTCTTTCAAAAAAATTTTTCTGTCTTCTAATTTTGCTTAACTTTCTCTGTCTCTATGAAATTAGGTGAAATAGCTATCTACTGCGGTCTTGAAGTAGTGTCCTTGTGTAGGAGCATCTCTATATAGTCTAGGTACGTCCAGTGCTTTGGTGGGAGAACTGGACCACACATGAATACAAGTCATGCCTTTCCTCAGGGTGTACTGGCAGCTATCACCTTGGTAGGAGGTAGGGCTGGAGATGGAGGTGCTGGGGCCAGAGCCAAGTGTGAACCAGGACTTCTCCTCTGCTCATTGGCTGCCACCACCCTATAGGGGGTGCGGATAGGTCTCAAGTTGCTAGAGCCGAAGCCCTGAGGTTTGGGTCCATGCTGCTCTGTTCCTTTTAAGTGTGTTTTGTCCCCTCTCTGAGCACTGGCACTCTTGCCCCAGAGGGGAGCAGTGCTGGGACAAAGGGAGCTGGCAATGAGCACTCGGTGTGGGTCAGGGCATGGCCAGCAGCAGTCCAGCTGGGGTCAGAGGCCCAGACTGCTTCCAATATACTGCCCCTGTAAGCACCAGAAATGGCTGTCCACGCCCTGCTCAGACACTGCTTCGGGTCTGAACCTCCATTGTTCCTCATTGTTCCTGAGATCTCCCTTTGGCCTCTGCTGCCATTGCCTTGGTGTGGAGCCATGACACAGTGCAGGTGGGGCCAGTGCAGGTGCTCAGCATGGGTTAGGGCATGGGGTGTGTTCATCTGGCTGCAGAGATTGGGACTGCTTCTGATGGGCTGCCTGTGAAAGCACCATAATGGCTGCCCCTGCCCCACTCAGACAGCATTTTGGGTCTGAGCCATCTCTGTGTCTCACAGCCCAGCTCTCTCCTTGGCCACAGCAGCCCTTGTCCCAGTGTGCAGCTAAGTCATGAAGCAAGCAGGGCTGGAATGGTCATTTGGCTCAGGCTGTGGCACATGCCGGGGAAGTCACAGGAAAGCTTTTGGTCCACTCCTTTGGAATAGGGGCTGTTCTCTATAAACTGGCTGAAAAAGCCTTTGGCCTGGCTCCTCCTGGACCAAGCTATCACTGTAGAACTGGCTAGTATTAGCTTGCAAGCTGTTTGAATTGAGCTGTTTTTTTGCTGTAACCCGTTAAAACTGTTTGAGAATTGTTCTTTTACTCTAGAGAAAAACCGCTGAGAAATGGAACCCTAGTTATCTATGTATTTTGAAGACATCCCCCCCCCCCCCACATACAGGAATTTTAGCCAATTTTACCTTTATAAACCATTGTCCTTTCTCAGGTACATTTCTAATTAAATGGACTGATCTGACCAAAGGCAATGCAGAATACCAATGGCCATTATGGGAAACTTTTGAAATCCCCAAACTTAATTTCCTTAAAACCTAGTACTACAATTGCTCAAGAATTTCTGGAACTGAATGGTATGCCTATTTTGACTGGGATTTTGAGGCTTCCATGCATGATGAGGAGTCTAAAATTGTCTCTCTGCAAAATTAAATTTTAAGATTAACTGAAGCAAACAAAGGTTTAAAGTAACATAAAATGGTTCCCAAAGCCTCAGGCTCTCTCCTCCTTGTTTCTTTGTCTCAGGCTCTGCCTCTGGCACCATTTTTTCTCTCTCCCTAAGCTTCTCATGGTCAGACTTTACCTCCAGTGTCATTTTCCTCCTTTCCTTCTATGCTCCCTCTACGTCCTCTATACCCTCAAGTCACCCATACAAATTCTCTTGACAAACTTCTTTTCTTTGTAACTCTCTTCACTCCTTTTTCCTCTGAACTCATCAGAAACTATTTCTTTAAAATCAAGTCTTCTGAGGGTCCAGAGACTAAACCCTTAATTTCTTATAGTGCTTGGACAAAAGCTGTGAGCCATAGACAAGGACTTTTCCAAAGTAGCTGAAGATCCACACAGATTTGCTGAGGAATTTAATATAGTCATTCAAACTTATCACCTGGTTTCTCTGACTTATATCAGCTAGTTCATATGCTTGTCAGTAAAAGCCAGGCCCAGTGTTGTATGAAAACTGCTAATTGGGAAAAACCCTGAAATGTCTCCATGTTTACAACCAGGAGACCAGCCCACTAACTAATTTATTGTATGACAGGCTCTGGCAATCACTAGGCGACATCATCAAGTAATTCTTAGGGCTTTTCCAAAGTCTGTTGCTTGTTACAAAATTCAGGCTTGCACACAAAAATTTGATGACCTTTTTCATGACTACTGCAATTGATTTCAGAGTGTTTTTAAAGAAAACTCTCATCTTCCTTCAGATATTGATTCCACCAGGTAGTTTTTAACTTTATGTTTACTAATGGGCTGAACTGTGACCTTTCACTTCTAGTAAGAAGGACCAGGATAGAATGAGAAACTTGTCCCATTCCACTCCAGATTTAGTCAATCTGGCAAACAAGCTTTCTCACTCTAAATGAATCACCCAGAAGGAAGACTGCCAAAATTCTTAATCTTCAACTCTAGCAAATGAAGGCTCCTAAGTGAAACCAGAACACTCCTAGTTATTATTCAAGACACTGCAAAAGAAATTGTTACAAATTTAAGTGCACTAGGTGCCTACAGCCCTCTAACCAGCCTTCCCAGCGTTCTCCCAATTCTCAATGATGGAGCTCCAAGAACTACAGAGGCCCTTTCCAGTTCTCCCTCTTAATTGGCTTGGAGAAACGTTTCTCTGGATTGGTGATGAATCTCTTTCAGTCTTAGCTGACACCAGAAAAACACTCAGTTCTCAACCCTACTACTATAAAACAGCCCCTTCCTCAGAATAGTACTAAAACAGCTCAAATAGTGGGGATCGCTAATGAACCTCAAGAGGTTCCTGTCTCTGAACCTACTCCCTTTTGTTTAGGCTCTTTAGAGAAATACATCCTTTTCTCTTTAGTTCCTCTGTCCCTTCCAGTTTATTAGGCTGAAACTTCTTAGAGAAATATCATGCCAGAATTTCTTTCTCCTAAAAGGGGGAAATCATTCTAGAATTTGACAGTAGTCATCAATGTAATCAACTAGGTGAATTAAATGACCCTTGCATCTCTGATTGTACTAGATTTGATTCTGGAAACACTGATCATTTGTCCCTATTGAATCAGCTCCCATCCTCCTTATGGGCAAAATCTCCAACTGATAGTGGCAAAATTCACAAGGCACCTCCCATCAAGATTCATACAGATCCCTCAAAACCTCTTCCCAGAATTAATCAACACTCTATAAGTAAAGAAGCCCTTCAAGGCATCAAGCCCCTAATAGAAGATTACAAGGCTCAAGGCCCCTTGGCCAGTCCCTTAATACTCCTATTTTACCAGTGAGAAAACCTAAGGGCCAAGGGTGGAGGTTTGTCCAAGACCCTGAGCAATAAGCAACATTGTTATCCCTCTACACCCTGTTGTTCCTAACCCTCATACACCACTAAAATCCATTCCCACTGGAAGCAAATTCTCTACTGTAACTGGTTTTTGCAGTGCATTCTTTAGTGTTCTAGTTGATAAAGCTAGCCAATACCTTTTTGCCTTCACTTGAGAATAAAAACAACTCACTTGGACTATAATGCCTCAGGGTTTTACTGAGAGTCCTTCTTATTCTTGCAAATTCTGAAGGCTGATGTGGGTGATGTAAAGTTCCCTAGAGATTCCACTTTGAAGACAGCATCCAATTGCTAAAGCTTTTAGCATTAAAGTGTTATAAGGTCACAAAAGAACGATTTCAGTTTGCCCAAACCCAGTTAAATATTTAGGGCCTATGATATTAGAACAAGAGCTACACCTAGATCCAGAGAGACTTCATGGGGTCCTAAGTTTCCCAAACCCAAAACTAAGCTGAGAAGTATTCTCAGGCTAGTTGTTATTGCTGAAATTAAATTATAAATTTCTCTCAAGGCCAGATCTCTGTATGTTTTACTAAAAATAACATCCAGACCCAATTTTACGGGAAGAACTGGACAACATAGCTTTCAAGACTTTAAAGGAGAGTTTGATGAACCCACCTGCTCTTGGGCATCCCAATTATCAGATCTCTTTTACCTTTTTTGTATGTGATAAGGAAGGGAATGTTCTTGGGGAACTCACCCCAAAACATGAGACCACCATCAACCCATAGGCTATTATAGCCAGCAACTGGACCCTGTGACACAGGGCTACCCCTCTTGCCTGTGCCATTACAGCCACTGCCCTTCTGGTTAAGACCACTGTGAAAATCATTATTTTTGCACTTCATGCAGTAGTAGCTCTCCTGAATTCTCAATCACACAAAACATTTTTCTGTCAACTGCCTCACCTCCTATGAAGTCCTTTTGTTATCTGCTCCTCACATAACTTTTATAATAACATTACTCTGCTACTCTTCTCTTCTCTGTCACCAATGAAGTCCCTCATGACTGCTTAATACTGACAGATCACCTCCAGACTCCTTGGGATGATCTACAGGGTAGATCACCTTTGGGTAACACTGATTTCTCATGGTTCATTGACGGTTCTTATTTAAAAGGTGACAATGGCAAATATTGTACTAGGATTGGAAATTCAACAATTGTTGGTTTGACAAAAAGAGAGAGCTCTGGTTTAGACCAAATAACAACCCAGTCCTACTAGAGACTCTAAAACTCCCACTCCTCACCACCATACATGCATTAAACTATTGGTCACCTGACAAAATAATAGCCTGCATGAATCAATATTGATGGAGAAACATTAACAAGAGTGCAGGAAGTGCCTACATCGTTTGTCCAGCTTGTCCAAAGTACAACCCAGGGAAGCCTGTCTGTACTGCCCCCAGACATTTTAAACTGCCGAATGGACCACTCAAGGTCTGGCAAATGGATTTCACACAACTTTCTCCATCTCATGGATATAAATACGTGTTAGTCATAGTCTGTATGTTTTCACACTGGACTGAAGCCTTCCTGTGTAGACAGGCTACTACCTCTTCTATGGTTAAAGTCATTTTGGAAAAAGCTATCTTTACCTGGGGAACTGCTCTTGAACTTTACAGTGACAGAGGAACCCATTTTACTGGTCAGAAATTTTGACAAAATCTGCACTATTTGGCAACACTTTCACTGTGCTTACCACCCTCAAATCTCTGATTTAGTCAAACACACTAACTGCTTTATTAAGACTCAGTTGGAAAAATCTGTAGAGGCCCTCCAACTACCTTTACCCTTACTCCTTCTAAATCTTAGATCTATCACTTTTTGAACTCAGAAACTCTCACCATTTGACATAGTCACAGGATGCCAAATGCACTTGGTTCCTTCTTCTTTTGACTCACAACTGATAAAAGGAGAGATACTCCAATATTGCAAAAACCTAATTACTTTCTAAAAACAGTCATGTTTTGGTAGAGCAATCTTTTCTCTGTGCGCTCTTAGGAGACGAAGACTTTAAGCGTCACACTTTGAAACCTGGGGATTTTGTGTATTGGAAAAAACACCTCCAGAAGAATTCTCTTCAACCTTACTGGAGAGGCACCTATCAGATACTGCTAACCAACCCTCATGCCAACAAACTCCAAGGAATAGACTCTTGGCTTCATGTGACACACTTAAAGAAAGCATGGAACCCCAAATGGACCGGCACATCATCTAGTGACCTGAAAGTAAAGATTTCCTGGAACTGAAGTAGACAGCATCTGATAAGACAGCTTTCTCAAAATATCCAGACCATGATTGTTGGAATTTTATCACCAAACCTTTGATGATGACATAATGCTTCAGATGATCTCCAATGTTTATAATCTTAATAACATATGGACTTTAGATAAAAAGTGCCTGAGAGTTCTCCATTTTAGCCCTCTTTGTTACTCTCATGTAACATCAATAGGTTCCCAATATGTACATGTGCCCTTGGACATGAGACGCTGCACCCAGTAAAGCTCCTTCCTGACACTGAGGGACAAAAACGGCACTGAAACTAGAAAACCTGACTCTTGATCAGCAATGCTTTCAGAGGAAGATCTTGATCAAGATGGGGAAATGTAAAAAATTAATCAACAGAAAGCTCAATTAAATAGAGTCTGGAAACCAGAATGGGAAGCTCTCATATCCTGCCGTGATAGTACAACCTGACAGGAAGAAGAAAGAACTCTCTTCTTTTCAGGCAAAATCTCAGCCAATGAAAAGCCATGGACCCTTTATTTACTACAGCCCTTCCAGCTTTCTTTTCCCCCTATAAAAGTGTTCTCTCCTTGCTGTGTGGGGAAATTACACATGGCTCGCTATGGTTGCAGACCTCAAATTGCAATTCTCTGCCGATCCTGAATAAACTCATCTTTGCTGGAAAAATATCTAGCATTCTACTTATTTCAGGTCAACAACACTTACTTCACACAAGATGGAAAGAAAAGGATTAAAGTGTCAGGATGGTTTAAGAAAAAGGCCTTTTAACTGGGAGATCAGTCATCTGGGTCTTATGTCTATCATAGCACATCGAATGCACTACTTTCACTCCTGACTTTATATTACATTATTGTTTTTATCTTTGGTTCATTACTTGTTTACCTTTAATTTGCTATTTGGATATGTTTCCTGTTTTGAGGTTATCTTAAATTCATCCTTTCATTTACTCAATAAAATTTTATTGAAAACATATTATGCATAGGCTCTGTGCTATATCTAGGAATGAAAAATTTACAATGAATATATAGACAATACCTTCTTTAATTTTCTAGTCCACAGGGAATTTCAGATAAGTAATTGATGAATGAATAACGGTGAGGTGACCAAATGTCAGGAAGCAGTGTGCCAAACAGAGAGAATAACGTGTTCTGCTGATAGGAGGAGAGAGAAAACACTGGGTTCAAACTAATATATTAAACTAAACATCAGTATTGCTACAGCATAAAAGGAATTTGGGGAGAGTATAATGAATGGATGAAGCTGGAGCTTAAGAACAACCTTGCAAGTCATTTTTAAGAGTTTGGACATGATCAGATTTGCATTTTAGAAAGATAACACCGGGGTGGGGGGGCTCCAATCAAGCTGGCAGAGTAGAAGGACATGGAACTCACCTCTTCCCACAAATACATCAAAAATAACAATTCAAACAATTCAAAATAACAATAACAAATGGAACAATTCTCACAGAATACCTATTGATCACTAGCAGAAGACCTCAAAAACCTGAAAAGACAAGAAAGATCTCCACATAAATGGGTACGATGAAAGGAAAAAAAAAAAGAAAAAGAGGAAGCAGACGGGACCTACGCCCCTGGGAAGGAGCTGTAAAAGGGGAAAGGTTACCACACCCTGGAAGCCCTCTCACTGGTGGAGAGATAAGCCAGGACAGAAAAGGAGCCTCAAAGGCTCAGAGGAGAGCATGACAACCGGCCTGTAGCACGCAGAACAGAGAGAGACCTGCACAGACAGTCAGTGCCACTGCCCTGTGCACCCCAGCCTGAGACACCTGTCTGCTGGTATGAGTGGGGCCTGGGTGCTGAAACTCGGGGTTCAGAGGACAGACCCGGGGAGGGGAGAAGACTGGTGTTGGCTGTGCAGAGAAAGCCTGAAGGGGCTGGAGTGTGGCATGTCCACAACCAAGAATGTTCACACAAGAAGCCTGGGTCCACCAAAGAAGCAAAGCACCATTGTTAAGTGGCTGGCGAAGGGAGGGCCAGGGCCGCCACAGCAGCCTCTTTCTCTGCACACCAGCCCCATCTCCGTGGGCTATGGGAGCGCACGCCCCAGCTGCCACCTTGGCGGGCTCCCAAACCTCAGCCACCGTCTCAGCAGGCTCTGGGAGCAGAGGCCAGCAGGTTGCCCACCCACAGAGGTTGGGGGGGGGCTGAAATCATAGCTGAGGCCCAGGGGCCTTACGATTTAGGAAGCGGGCTGAAATCTCTCCCTGCAGCTGCATGAGCCACAGATTTACACCTCTGCTGCTGGCTTTGTAAATTCAGCACCTGCTCGGGACATCTGAGTGGATAACAGGTGCTCCTGCTGCAGGGACGGGTCTGGCTTCAGCAGCAGTGGGCTTTGTGGGTGCATGCACTCAGGGGCTGGGTCTGCTGGGCCAGGGTCTACGCTGTCTCCAAACTCCCACAGTGAGTGGGTCCAGGTGTATAGCTACTGTAGTCCTCAAACCTGACTTCAGTGGATCTGTACTAGTAGCCTTGTGAAAGCAATGCCTGAGGGACACCACGGCTGACTGCTGGCATTCCCATGGTTGAAGCGGGGCCTAGGGCAGTGACAAAAACAGTGTATTTTATAAGCCTGAACAATGGGTGACAGGTGACACAACAGAGTGCACTCAGTGGAGGACAGCTGTGCCAAAGGAATACTCAGTGGCCCCTCTCCCAGGGAGGAGCATTTCTATCCTGCCTACCTCATACTGCAGCTCAGAAACAAATCTGGGGGCTTGTACTCCAACAACTAGGGAGGAAACCCTGCCCCTGACAGCACAGTGACAACCACAGAGCAAAGAGGAGGCCCTGGTCAATATCCAGGGCAGGCGCTGGTCACCACAACACCAGTCACACCTCCTATCAAGGGGATAATGGCTAGCATACACTGAGGAAAGAGGTGGCAGACATCCATACTAAAAACAGCCCTCACACCAAAAATATTAAACCCACACAGGCTACACAGGGACACTCTCACATAAAAATAGCACTCTAAGACCACAGTAGATAACTGTATCTCCTAAACTCATATAGCAAGAGAAATATAAGTAAAATGAAGAAGCAGATGAATCACTGCCAACTGAAAGATTAAGAGAATTCCCCTGAAAGAACAAACAATAAAACAGACCTCTTCAGTCTTATAGACACCAAGTTCAAAAAGGAGATAATGAAAATACTGAAGGAATTAAGAAGGGCTATTGATAGAAATGCAGATTGCTGTAAAAAGGAATGAGAAACTGTAAAAAGGAACTAAGAAAAATTAGAGAACTGATTCACAGAAATTAAACCTGAGCTAAAGGCAATGAATAGCAGAATGAATGATGCAGAAGAATGAATAAGCAATCTGGAAGATAGAATGACTGGATGTCAGCAAATCAGAACAGCAGACAGAAAGCCAAATGAGAGACCAATGGGATAATGTAAAGCGTGTCAATCTACACAGAACAGGGATCCCAGAAAGAGAAGAAAGAGAAAAGGGGATTGAAAATGTATTTAAAGAAATTATGGCTGAAAACTTCCCAGACCTAAAGAAGGAAACAGATATCCAAGTACAGGAAGCACAGAGGGTCCCAAACAAGATGAACCCAAACAGACCTACACCAAGACAAATTTTAATTAAAATGGTTAAAGTTAAAGAGAGGATTCTAAAGGCAGCAAGAGAAAAACAAAGAGTCAATTACAAGGGAAACACCATAACGCTATTAGCTGATTTCTCTACAGAAATGTTGCAGACCAGAAGGGAGCGGCAAGATATATTCAGAGTCCTGAAAGGGGAAAAAACCTGCAACCTAGGATACACAGCAAGATTGTCATTTAGAATAGAAGGAGAAAAAGAACTTCTCAGACAAGCAAAAAAAGAATACAGCAATACTAAACCTATCCTAAAGGAAATACTGAAAGGTCTTCTCTAAATAGAAAAGTAAGAATCTATAGGAAAGAGAAAATCACAATTGGAAAGTAAATTACTTAAATAAGCCAGTACACAGATTTTTTTTTTAAAAATCAAAACATTTCTGTGAAAGCAATGATAACCACAATGAACATCAAAAGGATGAACATAAAGATGTAAAACAGGATATCAAAATCATAAAACATGGGGAGGAGAGTAAGAAAATGTAGACTTTTTTTTCTAGAATGTGTTTGAGCCTATATGACTACCAGTCTAAAGCAAGTAGATATAGTAAAGGGTTAACATACTTTAAAAACAGGGTAGCCGCAAATCAAAAACATACAATAGATTAACAAAAAACAAAAAGAAGAGAATACAAGCATAATACAAAAAAAAAAAAAGATCATCAAACCACAGAAGGAAAAAAACAAAGAGAAAAAGAGAGGGGAAAAAGAAGAAATATAAAATCAATGGGAAAATAAGGTTTAAAATGGCAATAAATACATAGTTATCAATAATTACCTTAAATGTCAATGGACTAAATGCTCCAATTGAAAGACACAGAGTGGCAGATTGGATTAAAAAACCAAGAGCTTACAATATGCTGCCTAAAAGAGACCCACTTTAGGGCAAAGGACACACATAGATTGAAAATGAGGGAATGGAAAAAGATATTTCATACAAATGGAAATGACAAGAAAGTGAGGGTCACAATACTCATATCAGACAAAATAGCCTTTAAAACAAAGGCTATAAAGAAAGATAAAGAATGACACTTATAATGATAAAAGGATCAATACAAAGAAAGGATATTACATTCATCAACATATATGCACCCAGTAAAGGAGCAATCAAACACACAAAACAAATACTAACAGGCATAAAGGGAGAAATTGATGGGAATACAATAATGGTAAGAGACTTTAACACCTCATTCACATCAATGGACAGATCTTCGAGACAGAAAATCAATAAGGCAAAAGAGATCCTAAGTAATACAATAGAAATAGAACAATTAGACTTTATTGATATTTTCAGGACATTACATCCAAAACAAGCAGAATATACATTCTTTAAAGTGCACATGGAACATTCTTTTCAAGTGCACATGGAACATTCTCTAGGATTTATGACACACTAGGGCACAAAACAAACCTCAACAAATTTAAGATTATAGAAATTATTTTAAGTATCTTTTCTGACCACAATGGCACAAAACTAGAAATCAACCACAGAAAAAGAAACAAGAAAAAAAAACCAATTACATGGAGACTAGACAACATGCTACTAAAAAACCAATGGGTCAACAGTGAAATCAAAGAAGAAATTTTAATAATGCCTTGAGGCAAATGACAATGAAAACACAACCTACAAAATTCTATGGGATGCAGCAACAGCAGCTCTTAGAGGGAAGTTCACAGCGATACAGACCTTCTTTAAGAAACAAGAAAAATCTCAAACAGCCTAATCCACCATCTAAAAGAATTAGGAAAAGAAGAAGCAAAGAAAACCTAAAGTCAGTGGAAGGAAGGAAATAATAAAGATCAGAGAGAAAATAAATTGAGATTTAAAAAACAATTTAAAAAAATCAATAAAACCAAGAGCTGGTTCTTTGAAAGGGTAAACAAAATCGACAAACCTCTGGCCAGGCTCACCAAGAAGAAAAGAGAAAGGACCCAAATAAACAAAATAAGAAATGAAAGAGAAGAAATCACAACTGATAGTGCAGAAATACAAAAAACCATAAGCAAACACTATGAACAATTATATGCCAACAAATCTGACAACCTAGAAGAAATGGACAACTTTCTAGAAACGTACAGCCCACCAAAACTGAATCAAGAGAAAAATAGATAGGGGGCTTCCCTGGTGGCGCAGTGGTTGAGAATCTGCCTGCTAATGCAGGGGACATGGGTTCGAGCCCTGGTCTGGGAAGATCCCACATGCCGCAGAGCAACTAGGCCCATGAGCCACAACTACTGAGCCTGCGCATCTGGAGCCTGTGCTCTGCAACAAGAGAGGCCACGATAGTGAGAGGCCCGCACACCACAATGAAGAGTGGCCCCCGCTTGCCGCAACTAGAGAAAGCCCTCGCACAGAAATGAAGACCCAACACAGCCAAAAATTAATTAATTAATTAATTAATTTTAAAAAAAAGAAAAAATAGATAACTTAAATGGACTGATCACTAGAGGTAAAATAGAATCTGTAATTTTAAAAAACTACCTACAAACAAAAGTCCAGAACCTGATGGGTTCACAGGCGAATTCTACCAAACATACAAAGAAGAACATATACCAATCCTTTGCACACTCTTCCAAAAGACTGAGGAGGAAGGAACACTCCTAAAGACATTCTATAAAGCCACCATCACCCTGATACCAAAACCAGACAGAGACACTACCAAAAAAGAAAATTACAGGCCAGTATCTCTGATGAATATAGATGCAAAAATTCTCAACAAAATATTAGCAAACTGAATTCAACAACACATAAAAAGATCATACACCACGGACCAAGTGGGATTCATCCCAAGTATAAAAGGATGGTTCAACATACGCAGATCAATCAATGTGATACACAACATCAACAAAAGAAAAGACAAAAACCACATGATCATCTCAATAGAGGCAAAAAAATCGTTTGATAAAATTCAACATCTATTCATGATAACAACCCTTATGGAAGTGGGTACAGAGGGAACATACCTCAAAATAGTAAAAGCTATTTATGACAGACAGTCAATATAATACTCAATGGTGAAAAGCTGAAAGCCTTCCCACTAAAATCTGGAACAGTACAAGGATGCCCACTTTTACCACTTCTAGTCAACATAGTATTGGAAGTTCTAGCCACAGTAATAAGACAGGAAAAAGAAATAAAAAGTATCCAAACTGGAAGGGAAGACGTAAAATTGTCATTATATGCAGCTGACATGATTCTACATATAGAAAACCCTAAAGACTTCACACAAAAATTACTATAACTGATAAATGAGTTCAGCAAGGTAGCAGGATACAAGATTAACATACAGAAATCAGTTGTATTTCTTTACACAAACAATGAAATATCAGAAAGGGAATGTAAAAAAGCAATACCTTTTAAAATCACAACTCAAAAAATAAAATACTTAGGAATACAGCTCACGAAGGATGTGGAGGACATATGCTGAGAACTATAAAATATTAATAAAGGAAACTGAAGATGATTCAAAGAAATGCAAAGATATCCCATGCTCTTGGATTGGAAGAATTAATATTGTTAAAATATCCATACTACCCAAAGCAATCCTTAGAATTAATGTGATCCCTATCAAATTACCCATGACGTTTTTCACAGAACTAGAACAAAGAATCCTAAAATTTATATGGAAACATAAAAGATCCAGAATTGCCAAAGCAATCCTGAGGAAAAAGAACAAAACAGGAGGCATAACCCTCCCAAATTCAAATAATATTACAAAGCTACAGTAATCAAAACAGTGTGGTACTGGCATAAAAACAGACATATGGATCAATGGAACAGAACAGAGAGCCCAGAAATAAGCCCACACACCTACAGTCAATTAATCTTTGACAAAGGAGGGGAGAATATGCAATGGGAAAAGACAGTCTCTTCAGCAAGTGGTGTTGGGAAAGGTGGACAACCACATGCAAATCAATGAAGTTAGAACACTTCCTCACACCATACACAAAAATAAACTCAAAATGGCTTAAAGACTTAAAGATATGACACCATAAAACTCCTAGAAGAGAACATAGGCAAAACATTCTCTGACATAAATCATACCAATGTTTCCTTAGGTCAGTCTCCCAAGGCAATAGAAATAAAAGGAAAAATAAACAAATGGGACCTAATCAAACTTACATGCTTTTGCACAAAATGAAAAGACAACCTACAGACTGGGAGAAAATATCTGCAAATGATGTGACTGACAAGGGCTTAATTTCCAAAATATACAACCATCTCATACAATTCAATAAAAAAAAAAAAATCCAATCAAAAAATGGGCAGAAGACCTAAATAGACATTTCTCCAAAGAAGACATATAGATGGCCAACAGGCACATGAAAAGATGCTCATCATTGCTAATTATTAGAGAAATGCAAATTGAAACTACAATGAGGTAGCACCTCACACCAGTCAGAATGGCCATCATTAAAAATTCTACAAATAATAAATGCTGGAAAGGGTGTGGAGAAAAGGGAACACTTTTACACTGTTGGTGGGAATGTAAATTGGTGCAGCCGCTATGGAAAACAGTATGGAGGTTCCTCAAAAAACTAAAAATAGAGTTGCCATATGATCTAGCAATCCCACTCCTGAGCATATACTCAGAAAAAACTATAATTCAAAAAGATACATGCACCCCTATGTTCGTAGCAGCACTATTTACAATAGCCAAGACACGGAAACAACCTAAATGTCTGTTGACAGATGAAGGGATAAAGAAAATGTGTTATATATATACAATGGCGTATTACTCAATCATAAAAAATAACAAAATAATGTCATTTACAGCAACATGTATGGACCTAGAGATTATACTAAAAGAAGTCAGTCAGAAAGAGAAAGACAAATACCATATGATATCCCTTATATGTGGAATCTAAAATACAACATAAATGAACATATCTATGAAACTGAAACAGACTCACAGACATAGAGAACAGACTTGTGGTTGCCCTTGGTGGGGGGAGGGGCAGGGGAGGGAAGTACTGGGAGTTTGGGATTAGTAGATGCAAACTATTATATAGAGAACAGATAAACATCAAGGCCCTACAGTATAGCACAGGGAACTATAATCAATATCCTGTGATAAACCATAATGGAAAAGAATATGAAAAAGAATGTAAATATGTGTATAACTGAATCACTTTGCTGTACAGCAGAAATTAACACAGTATTGTAAATCAAGTATACTTCAATAAAATTTTTTTTAAAAGATAACACTGACTACAATGTGGAGAATAGATTGGAAAGGGATAAGTTGAAGAGCAAGAAAATCAGTAGTAAAGTCTGTTTAATAATCCAAGGGGTAGTGGGCTGATTTTTAAATTGAATGTAAAACTTTCCAGAATGGGAGCATGTCATATCTAAGCTATTCTGGCAGCTGGTCCACACCCTGTTTGGCTCTGTGTACTTCAGCCAATGGGATAATGAGGAAAAGCAGGGAAGCGGGATCAACAGAAAAGGACAACAGGAACAACCACAGTTTAGTCTGTGCTGAACACGCAGCAAGTGGTTGACCTACAACAGTGTCTCTCCATCCTGCTGCTCATCAGAACCACCAGAGAACTTTTAAAATGCTGATGCTAAGGCAGAGATTCTGATTTCATTGACCTGAGTTGGCGTCTTAAAAACATCCCCAAGAGGGATCAGTAGGCAGGACTGAGATCCAACGAGAACCAATGAATCTACCCAGAAATTCAGGCCTGTCTATTCCAGCTTTATTAATTTATGTTCCAGAATCTAAGGCGGTTGTTCTCAAACTTTAGTAGGCATCAGAATTCCATGGGGAGCTTGTCGAAACTCTGATGGGCCCCCCTGTCAGAGTTTCTGATTTCGTAGGTTTGTGTGGGACCTGAGAACTTACATTCATAACAAGTACTAAGGCTCTGCTTCTGCTGCTGGTGCAGAAACCAGGCTTCAAGAACCACTAGTCTAAGGCCATCATTTTGGAAATGAGAATTTTACCAAGTGGGTGTGGGAGGGTGGGATGAATTGGGAGATTGGGATTGACACATATACACTAATATGTATAAAATAGATAACTAATAAGAACCTGTTGTATAGCACAGGGAACTCTACTTCACTTCTCTGTACCGTAGAAACTAACACAACATTGTAAAACAACTATACCCTCCCCCCCCAAATTTTTTTAATTAAAACAATAAATTATTAGAGAATTTTGTCTTACAAAATAAAGTCAGATTAGTTTTCATTGTAAAAAATAAAAATAAAAAAATGATTTATTTTTTGCTGGAGGAACTAACTTTTCTTATTCTTTTATTCATTTAAATATGTAGAGTCTTTTTAGTTTCACACCTTGTGTGCTAGAAAAACACCAAAATGGAAACAAAGATGAAGAAACTATGGTAGGATTTTACTACAGATGTGACAAGTAAATAGAGCCTTAAAGAGTTTCCTCAAAATATAATCTGTGCTGATTCTTCTGCTTTTTAAAAATTTTAGAATGAGGCATATACAATGAGAAAATATATAATAATCTGATGGTTCACTATTGTTCATGATTTAGAAAAAGCTTGTCCACCATAATCATGACTGACTTTTGTTTCTATCTAAAATAAGTGTGCAACTTATGACAACCCAGTACCTGGGGCTGGTTGGCTATCTCATAACTCTGATCATGCTGATTCATTATTATTGATGTGACATCATTGTTCTTTCAATTCTTTAGGAACCTTGGTTAGTTTACAAAAGACGCTTTTTCTTCCAGAAAAATATTACCAAAGAAATTTTGATTTTATAGTCAAGCCTGATGTGTTTCTCAAGTGTACACAAATCATTTCAAAGTTCTTATTAAAAGTAAAATCTACTTTTACTTTAACTGTATGGTTTAATAACAACAAATGTAACTTAGGTCAGGAATTTTAATGGCTTTTTATATAAAATACCTTCCCTTATTTAAAAAAATGACTTCCACAATGTCAAAATTCTTAATAATATTTTTCTGCTTAGCACATTAACATTTCTTATGCCAACTGGTGAGTAAAATCTTATGGATAGCAAGGAATTTTCTTAATGAATAATTTACAATAATTACATGTTTAAAAATGTTTCGCATGTTTTGTACAAACTATACACCAGTATTTTTTTTTATTTTATTTTACACAGCAGGTTCTTATTAGTTATCTATTTTATACGTATTAGTGTATATATGTCAATCCCAATCTCCCAATTCATCCCACCACCACCACACCTGCCACTTTCCCCCTTTGGTGTCCATACATTTGTTCTCTAAATCTGTGTCACTATTTCTGCCTTGCAAACTGGTTCATCTGTACCATTTTTCTAGATTCCACATATATGCATTAATATACGATATTTGTTTTTCTCTTTCTTACTTCACTCTGTATGGCAGTCTCTAGGCCTACCCATATCTCTACAAATGACCCAATTTCATTCCTCTTTATGGCTGAGTAATATTCCATTGTATATATGTACCACATCTCCTTTATCCATTCATCTGTCAATGGGCATTTAGGTTGCTTCCATGACCTGGCTATTGTAAATAGTGCTTCAGTGAACAGTGGGGTGCATGTGTTTTTTTAATTATGGTTTTCTCTGGGTATATACTCAATAGTGGGATTGCTGGGTCATATGGTAATTCTATTTTTAGTTTTTTAAGGAACCTCCACACAGTTTTCCATAGTGGCTGTATCACTTTACATTCCCACCAACAGTGCAAGAGGGTTCCCTTTTCTCCACACCCTCTCCAGCATTTGTTGTTTGTAGATTTTCTAATGATGCCCATTCTGATTGGTGTGAGGTGATACCTCATTGTAGTTTTGATTTGCATTTCTCTAATAATTAGTGATACTGAGCAGCTTTCCATGTGCCTCTTGGCCATCTGTAAGTCTTCTTTGGAGAAATGTCTATTAAGGTCTTCTGCCCATTTTTGAATTGGGTTGTTTGTTTTTTAATATTGAGCTGCATGAGCTGTTTATATATTTTGGAGATTAATCCTTTGTCCGTTGATTCATTTGCAAATATTTTCTCCCATTCTGAAGGTTGTCTTTTCGAAAGTCTTGTTTGTAGTTTCCTTTGCTTTGAAAAAGCTTTTAAGTTTCATTAGGTCCCATTCATTTATTTTTGTTTTTATTTCCATTACTCTAGGAGGTAGATCAAAAAATATCTTGCTGTGATTTATGTCAAAGAGTGTTCTTCCTATGTTTTCCTCTAAGAGTTTTATAGTGTCCGGTCTTACATTTAGGTCTTTAATCCATTTTGAGTTTATTTTTGTGTATGGTGTTAGGGAGTATTCTAATTTCATTCTTTTACATGTAGCTATCCAGTTTTCCCAGCACCACTTATTGAAGAGACTGTCTTTTCTCCACTGTATATCCTTGCCTCCTTTGTCATAGATTACTTGACCATAGCTGCATGGGTTTATCTCTGGTCTTTGTATCCTGTTCCATTGATCTGTATTTCTGTTTTTGTGCCAGTACCATATTGTCTTGATTATTGTAGCTTTATAGTATAGTCTGAAGTCAGGGAGTATGATTTCTCCAGCTCCGTTCTTTTCCCTCAAGACTGCTTTGGCTATTCGGGGTCTTTTGTGTCTCTGTACAAATTTTAAGATTCTTTGTTCTAGTTCTGTAAAAAAAATGCCACTGGTAATTTGATAGGGATTGCACTGAATCTGTAGATTGCTTTGGGTAGTAGAGTCATTTTCACAATGTTATTCTTCCAATCCAAGAACATGGTATATCTGTCCATCTGTTTGTGTCATCTTTGATTTCTTTCATCAGTGTCTTATAGTTTTCTGAGTACAGGTCTTTTACCTCCTGAGGTAGGTTTATACCTAGGTATTTTATTCTTTTTGTTGCAATGATGAATGGGATTGTTTCCTTAATTTCTCTTTCTGATATTTCGTTGTTAGCGTATAGGAATGCAAGAGATTTCTGTGCATTAATTTTATATCCTACAACTTTACCAAATTCACTGACTAGCTCTAGTAGTTTTCTGGTGGCATCTTTAGGATTCTCTATGTATAGTATCATGTCATCTGCAAATAGTGGCGGTTTTTCTTCTTTTCCTATTTGTATTCCTTTTATTTCTTTTTCTTCTCTGATTGCCATGGCTAGGACTTCCAAAACTATGTTGAATAATAGTGGCAAGACTGGATATCCTTGTCTTGTTCCTGAACTTAGAGGAAATGCTTTCAATTTTTCACCATTGAGAATGATGTTTGCTGTGGGTTTGTCATATATGGCCTTTATTATGTTGAGGTAGGTTCCCTCTATGCCCACTTTTTGGAGAGTTTTTATCACAAATGTTGTTGAATTTTGCCAAAAGCTTTTTCTGCATTTATTGAGATGATCATATGGTTTTTATTTTTCAGTTTGTTAATATGTACACCAGTATTATTTTTAACAGTAACAAAATGAAACCTACTCAAAGGCCAAAAACATACTAATCACCGTAGACTTTTATTTCTAAAAATGTACCAGTATCAAATATCACCAAAACTATGGATATAAAAATAAACCCATCAAAATAAAATGAATTGATGCAGTTTTGCAATTAAGGAACTGGCTGACTTTTTCTCAATTAGGAAAAAAAAATCTGGCTAAACGGATGGATTCTGAACTGAGCCCTGAAGGAGAATAGACTTGGCTTTACTCTACTTGGCTTTACTGAGCCGCAAGCCATGGGTCTGGACTGTCCTTGTCCTTAACTCAGAACACTTTACCAGAGTGGAATATTCCAGAAATAAGTGACTATTAAATTGGCTTTGGGGAGCATTTTAAAAACTGACAGGAAAAGCCAACAAACACTTTCTATTTACTTATCATTTTAGATTAAGTCACCAAACAACAGGAGAACTTTTAATCAATTTTGGATGGTTGCTGGATTTTATCCAAATATTTCCTGATACATCTGTATTCAATAAGATGGTCCCTGCACACACCAAAATTCCATTACAAAAGAAACAACGTGGTTTCTGCTGCAATCTCACTTTTGTCACTTCTATGCCCATGGGAACTCTTAATTAATCCAGAGCAATTTCAGCATTTCAGGGCAATGGGAAATTATTTTAAGATACATTACAATTGTAGACAAAAAGACCTGAAGCATCTGTAAGCCCATAGATGGATTTACTCTTTATTGTTCAAATCATGCAAAGTCGTTTTTAAAAATCATTGTTTGTGTCAGAAATAATTTGTGGAGTAATTCATCACCATTCAAGAAACATTTACTAAATGCCAATGCAAGACATGGTGCTAATGCTTCTCAACACAGGTTTAGTTTCTCTTCAAGCGTATAGATTGCTTATCATCACTTATTCATAGCCTAAAAAGACACATTTAGCTAAAAACAATCATAAAAAGCCTGAATGGTTAAACATGTAGTCCCATAAGCCATTAAAAGAATATTAATATAGACTGTATTTTTACAATAAAGAATACTTGACTAAAATTAGATACTGAGATAAAATGGAATGTTTTGGATATTATTGACTTTTTGGTGTTTTAAGTATTTAATATTTTCATTTGGAAGTAAAATCTAATTCAGTTATCTTGTAAGATTGTCCAAGAGTATGATCATTTTGAGTTTTTGGGTAAAAAAAAATTTGGAAGAAATGGATCAAAATGTGAAGAAAATATTTACAGCATTTGTCTCTTTCCCCTTTGTTATGCACCAACAGGCGTGATAAAGTTGAAATATTTGCCTCTAGCCAATGCAGTAATTAATGTGGTCAAGCAGGAAGCCCAAGGAAAACCATATAACATTATTTATGGTTCTTGGAAGTGGCTATGGGTACTGGTTGATAAATACACAATTTAGCACTTTAGATCAAGGAAGAGGAATTAGAGGTAATCTATTCTGACATTCTCATCTACCCATGAAGAAACTGAAGCCCAGAGCTAATAGCAGGACTCTTTGTAGGTATCCTTTTCTCATATTTGCTTGTAGTATACATAGCACATCTGGTGATACTTCCTCCTGTGGTCTAGTATAAACTAGGGAAAACTTGCTTAGTGGCTCTCAAATTTTCATGTGCTGGTGTGTTTGTTGGGCAGGCCCCATGCCCTGAGATCAAGTTCAATATGTCTAAATGGAGCCCAGGTATCTGCAATTTTGTGATTGTGATGAGATCACTATGACTGTGATGAAGTCAGCCTGAATTAGTACTGAGAAAAACAAAACTGCAGAATGCAAAAGTTTTAAAAAGGGATATTATGCTGAGTGAGCACAGTTTTCCAAACAAGTCACAGCTTTTTCATTAAACTGTAATTGCTTTTCCTTACCTTTGCAACTATAAGGAAAAGGGACTGCTGTTTAAACAAGAAACTGGGGAGACCACAGAGCAATACTTGATCAAATTCTTACACTTGACAATCAGAATCACCTGGGATACTTGTGAGACTACAGATTCATGGGACCTTTTCCTGTAGAGTGTTATTTATAGGGAGATACTGATGGGACCCAGGAATCTGTAGTTTTCAGAATCATTCCTGGTAATTCTGAAAACCGACCCACTTTGAAAACTACACCACGCTCTGTTGTATTAAAAGAGGCTTCAGCGATTCTCAACTCTGGTTTATAGAATCAAGCAGGGGACTCAGGAAAACGCTTACCTCCAGAGCTTCTGAGTTGGTAGGTCTGGATAAGTCCAAGAATTTGCACTGTTTCAAGCTCCCGGGTGACGTTGACACGTTGCAAACCGCTGGGCTAGACTGTGCTGTGCGAACTGAGGCAGAAGAGTCACGGGAAAACGGCCAGAGGCTGCGGCAATTTCTCTGCTGAAACCCGTACCTCCGCCTCCCGCTGCCCGAAGAACAAGACAGTGGCGTCCGCGGCTTTTTCAAACCTCAAGCAGGTGCTTCTGATTAGTGGAACCTAAACTGGAACCACCTGGGAGAGAATCTGGCCCAGGTAGTTCCCAGGCGTCTAGCTGTTACACTGGGCGGGGACAGCCCGGGGCAGCCGTGGAGAGGGGCAGGGGTGGGAAGTAGACCAGGGGAAATCGTGCTAACTCCCAACACGTAAGGTAGCGCAAATGTCACGTAAATTTTAGTAGTAGTTTGTCCCAAACTACATAAATCAGTTAATCCTTGATCATATTCAAACCATAACGCAAAAATGTCCTCGTCCTTCATGGAAGTTGTGTAGTGAATTCTGTAACGTGCCACCCAGATCCCCCTTCAGGACAGGTACATTTACTTCCTCGCTGCTGGTGAGGGTGCCGGTAGCGCTGCCTGGTCAACAGCCCTCAGCGCTCAGCTCTCTTCGGGAACTGCATCATTTGATGTGAGTCACCTGGCCTAAGCCCCTGCCCCCTTCAGGAACAGCCGGCATCCAGTGACTGGACATGCGGGGTCCCTGCCAAAACTCTGAAGGATCTTGTAAGCTTTAGAGCTCCATGTGGGTTGCAAAGGAATATTTTGATTGCATAACAACCCACCTTCTTTATTATCTGCCCAATCTCGGTTCCTTCTCTTCCCTCACCCTTCAAGGGCACGACCCCCAAATCTTCCTGCAGTCAAATGTCCATCTCAGAGAACCATATAGCAGGTTCTAGCTAACAAGAAGAACAAAATAGAAATTAGATATAAATTGTTAAAAAGGTAAAAACCGCTCTCTGGAAAAGACCCTAAAGAAAATGAAAAATTTCAAAAACTCATAAAAATTCCATAAGGGGATCAATAAAAGAGCAATACACAAAAATCTATTAAAATCTCAAAGAGCAATACAATAAAATCTAAGGCCCTTCACATCTCAACTAACAAAAAATTGAAAATGTAATGGAAAAATTCTACAGTACGGGTGGAAAACACAAATTCCCTGCAAGTGGATCACTGGGAGTGGATGTAATAAGAGCCACTCCTACTTCAACAATTTGGTTCCCAAGCCTCTGAATTCTCCCTACTATGCACACAGCTCCATGCAATACTAGTTGATTTAGGCTGTACGTGACACCCTGGAAGGTGGCACCATCCTCTCAGGGTGTCCTCCGCAAGCTGGCACCTCAGCTATGCTTTTAAGAGGCCAGTCCATCTCCATCAGCCTGCTTGGTTCTGAGGGGTGCAGTAACGTGCAGGGCCAGGTTAATGTGAGGCAATGAGGCACAAAGGCTCAGCATTCAGGAGTCACTAATCTCTGGCCAAATCTCGTTCCGTACAAGTTGACGGACAAGGCCCACCAACAAGAGTTCTGCCCATCAGGAGGATTCTTCCTCACTGATATCTTTCAAAGCCAGCCCTGAAAACTCCTCAGAATACACAAGCGTTTATAGTGAAAAGTAATCAGCTCCCCTCAGTCTCCATTTTACTTCCCCTGAAAGGTAAACATAATTATAGGTAACATATATGTCTCTAGATAATCTATGCACATACAAGCATGTACACTTATACTATACACACATGTCCATTTTATCTACAGATTTTTAAATACTTTTTTCTTAACCTTATGTTTTAAAATTTATCATATCTTGCAAATGGTGTCATAGATTATATAGAGCCATCATTGTATAGCTATAATTTATTGATGGACATTTAGGTTGTTTTCAATTTTTTGTTATTAAAAATAGCGTTGTAATGGATCAAATACAATTTAAATTTTGATAGATAAATTAAAATCTATATATTATGGTATTTCAATTTTTGAGTGAGGGTGAGCATCTTTTCATATTTAAATGACATTTATATTTCCTTCTTTGGTAAATGATTGGTTAATATCATTTGCTTATTTTATGATTAGTTCATAGATTTTTTTCCCTGTTAATTTTAGAGCCTCTTTTAATTATTTTTATAATCATTTGTGTTATGAATTTTTTTTAATACTCCATTAGAGTTTATTACAAGGTAATGGCTATAATTCCCTGTGCTATACAGTATATTCTTTTTTTTTGAATTTTATTTTATTTTTTAATACAGCAGGTTCGTATTAGTTATCTATTTTATACATATTAGTGTATATATGTCAATCCCAATCTCCCAGTTCATCCCACACACCCCCTTTCCCCCTTGGTATCCATACATTTGTTCTCTATGTCTTTTCCTCTCTTTCTGCTTTGCAAATAAGATCATCTTTACCATTTTTCTGGATTCCACATATATGTGTTAATATACAATATTTGTTTTTCTTTTTCTGACTTACTTCATTCTGTATGACAGTCTCTAGGTCCATCCATGTCTCTGCAAATGACACGATTTCATTTCTTTTTATGGCTGAGTAATATTCCACGGTATATATATATACCACATCTTCTTTATCCATTCCTCCATTGATGGACATTTAGGTTGCTTCCATGTCCTGGCTATTGTAAATCCATTCACTATAACTTTATGTATGAATGATCGCATTGGCTGACCACTCCATACTACATTTGTTTTTCAAAATTTTTTCTAGGATACACACAATGACTTAATACGCAAAAGTTACTGAAACAATTTACTGTCTCTGCTGTTGCAACTAGTTAAAAAGGTACAGGTGATATTTGTTTTCCTCTTCCTCTGTCACCAGTTTTATACTTTTCTCACCATTAGCTAAAATTTCACTCTAGATGACTTACTGCTTAAGGGTTTGGAGCTTTCATTTGCTTCAATATTGCCAAAGGGTTTACTGCAGTTGACTGTTAGACTCCTCAGTTGGCATGAAAACACCAAGAGACACTCCAGGGAACCGCAGGGATCTATAAGTACTCCCATCTTCCCACACTTTGTTGCAGCAGCCCCTGCTTATGGTATTCAGGACCACGTCTAGTGATAATGGTAACTCCTTTCTTTGCCTACCTGCCATCCAAAAAGAAAGAAAAAAGAAAAAACCAAATTCACAGAAAAAAAGATCACATCTGTCTGTGGTTATGAGAGGCAGATGTGTGGAGAGGGGGAATTGGATGCGGGTGGTGAAAGGTAACAATTTCTAGTTATAAGTAAGTACTGGAGATGTAATGTACAACATGACTACTATACATACACCGCTGTGTTTTACACATATATGTAAGTTTGGAGTAAATCTTGAGTTCTCATCACAAGGGAAAAAAAAACAGTATTTTTTCTTTTTCTTTCTTTCTTTTTTTCATATCTATACAAGATGATGATGTTAACCAAATTTACTTTGGTAATCATTTCACATTATACGTAGGTCAAACCATTATGCTGTACGTACACCTTAAATTTATACAGAGCTATAGATCAATTAAGATTCAATAAAACTGGGAAATAGTAAATTAATAAAAATATAAACGTTAAACATACTTTTAAATGCAATTATTTAGGAAACAAAGTTAATTTACACAGTTAATTAACATAATATGAAGAGCGTGTAATGAATCGTAAAGAACCAATTTTCCTAAGGCAATTTTGATTTTCAATCAAGCTACACAAATCTCCGCGGGAGCGAGGGAGTACCGTGCCCGGTTACTTGCTTTGGAGTATAAGGGCAGATGAGAGGAGAACAAACACCCTGAGAGCAAAATAAAGTGAGAGCAAAATAAAGTATCTCCATAATCTATCCTGCCATAGTTGAACACACACACAGACAGACACACACACGCTCCTTTAACAGTTCACTTCTGGCACCTGTGTAGTTATATAGTACAAACTACTATGGTTTGCCACTCATTGACCTTCTCATCCCTGTGACCCACATTAGTCATCAGTGATGACTGACACTGGCCCACTCGCTCCCTTGCGTGGTCTTTCAGGCGTTCCACCTTCATGAGCCATCGCACCTCGTGCCAGTGCGCTCTGCGCCCCCTTCCCCAGGGGCTCGGCTTCATTCTCGCATCTTCGGTCTGCTCCGAGCCACCGTACCTTCTGTGAGTCAACCTTGCACTTCTCGTGCCACATTTCCCCGCCTCTGTCTTATTGTAAAAGTTTTCTATTGTTCTTTCACAAGGACTTTTCTCTGTCCTGGGTTACTCTCATTTCCTTAATTTATAGATGCCGTTATGTTTAATGATCAGGATTACAACATATTTCTGTAATTCTAGCATAGTATTTCTAACACTCATTTTGTTGTGGTTATTGCACAAATTCTGGACATATAGCACTAAAGATTAGGTTAATGAAATTTTATGATTAAAATGAACTTATTTCTTTTGTACATTGCACTCAGCTGTAGTGGTATAGGGGTGCGTGTGTAGTAGAAACAAAGATTTAATGAAAGTTTTGAAACAACTTCTCATTAGTGTAGGGAAGTTAAATCTCTAAAACCTTATAATGCCTCAGTTAAATACCAGGATTATCTGAGGCCACTATGAAATGGAGCATTCAAATTCCAGTCCCATTCAAGATACATAGGTAAATCTGCATTTTAGAAGTGTTTCCTCCCCCCTAAACTAGTTGTAAGCAACCATCTGATTGATTAGACACATTTTGTAAATCAAAGCCATTGATCTAAAAGATCCAGATAGAAAATCACCCTCTTTGAATAATCAGATAGTCTAGCTCTGTACTAGGTCCTGGGAAGAATTCAAAATACTTTGAGGTCTTTGCTTTTGCATATATACTTAAAAAATAAAATTAAATATATAACAAGCAAGCCCCAAATGTCATAAGCAGTACATTTTTCAGACAAATGCTATAGACAATAAACACTCTCAGGTGAAACTTGAGAGAAGTTGGAAATCATGTGAGCAATTATTCAGTAGGCATTTTTTGTTTTGTTTTGTTTGTTTTGCTTCAGAAGGCTATTCTTATTGATACTATAATTAAAACTTAGAGCTAGAATTGGGAGATGCTTTTAAAAAGAGAGATGGCAAAAAAAGGAGTGGGAGAGTAGGAGTAATGTGGGGGAAAGCAAGAAAAAGCAGCAGAAGTGAAAAGGAGAGGGGTGAATATAAAAGCAAGAGAGGGACTTCCATGGTGGCGCAGTGGTTAAGAATCCACCTGCCAATGCAGGGGACACGGGTTTGAGCCCCGGTCCAGGAAGATCCCACATGCTGTGGAGCAACTAAGCCCATGCGCCACAACTACTGAGCCTGCACTCTAGAGCCTGCGAGCCACAACTACTGAAGCCTGCGAGCCACAACTTCTGAAGCCCACATGCCTAGAGCCTGTGCTCTGCAACAAGAGAAGCCACCGCAGTGAGAAGCCCGTGCACCACAACGAAGAGTAGCCACCACTCACTGCAACCAGAGAAAGCCCACGTGCAGCAACAAAGACCCAACGCAGCCAAAACAAATAAATAAATACATAAATTTATAAATTTATAAAAAATATAAATAAAAGCAAGAGAGAGAGAATGTCACCAATAAGTGCCATTCTGCTAAGGTGCACCCATGCCATAGAACCTATGTGCTCTGGGATGGGACAGAATGTGGAGGCTTGGATGGAAAACAAGTTCATGAGAGTGAATTACTTAATTTACCTTAGTCCCATTTTTCTTGTCTGTAAAGCAACAGTTTGACCCCGATGATCACCAAGATTCCTTTTTTGCTTTAAAATACAAAAATGATATGAAAGGTCACGCTCTAAGCCAGGTGGCAGCTGGGCAATTCAAGTACGTGTTTACATTCCAAACATATTCCAAAAGCACCCTGTAGAGTTTGAAAAGGCCCCTGAATTTGTCCATCAAAAATTCTTAAATATGAGCTGCTCTTTGGACTTGTCAAAGTGTTCCTTTCCTTCTTTTGTAAGAGACCTCTGTCTGAAAAAGCCACCTGGAAATAATCTCCTCAAGTTTTCTCATAGGGTGGAAACACTGTCGCTTGCTGACCGCCTAGAATGAATACAAATCCACCCAGTGGTCACTAATGCCATCAAAACCCTACAATCACTTTCAGCTTGAGAGAAGATATGTGTGTTGGGATGGGTCCCATCCAATTAGTCGTTTCAGATGAACTCTAGAGTGAATCAGGGTCTTAAGCCAATTTCTTAACAAACACACCAGATTTTACCATCTGGAAGGAACCTGATCCAAAACAAATTATATGATCCATATAGTGTGTCAAGCTCTGGTTGTGTGGTCATCTGATTCATAAGCAGTGGACCATACTCGGATGAGTATGACGAACTTTTAACCAAACAAATGACAGTTTAGCAAACAATAGCTGCTCAACCCTTTCACTAGTAGACCTATAAAAATTTGCATAAAATAAATTTTGTTTACAGTAGTATTAGCACTTCAAAAATGGCTTTTTCTTTTTTTTTGTCTGCAGAAAATAAGAGAGCTTGCAGCAATCCCAGGGTTCAGCTCTTCTTTAGGAGATAAACCATGCCTTAGAAAAGCAGATAAGATTAATGTCTTTTCTTCTTCTACTCAACTGGCTATTTGATTTTATCTTGAGCTCTGTTTTGAGTCTTTGCTAAGGCAAAGCAGAATCTGTCTTGGATGATTTTGTTAACAATGTGGGTTATACTATGTTTTATGACTAATTGAAATGGACTGAAAACTGCATAATGGTGTCTCAAATTAATGCACCCTCATTTGGACCCCCCAGGGCTTGTCTCAGCAGGTTTCGCCCTAATCCTGTAGCTCTAGGCACTTTCAGGTGGTTATTGATTGAATCCACAGATTCACTTACAGCAAATGACACTATGTGGTCTGTCTCTTAATTACTTAATGCAGTCTCTGTGGGTCATGACAATATGCACATTAAAACAGGTGGTGTAAATTTAGCTGGAATGAGCCTGGTTGAGGCAATTTTTATAAAAGCTGCTCTACCCAAATGGGAGGATCTCAAATTCAGTTAGGCAAAGTGTTTCAGTGAAAATGATGCATTATCCTAAAAGCCATTTGGATGATGTTATCTGTTATGTATAAAGTGACCAAGTGAAAAAATTAAATTGATAAGGAAAGCGTGAATGTCTGTATATTGGGGGTCTGGATGGGCAGGGTAGTATTTTGCCTCGCAGGGAGCTCCTTTTTAAACTAGGATAAATAGGGGAAATGATGATGTCTAATTATTAAGTAGAGTTCCGTGGGTTCTTACTAAGGACTCTCATCTTGTCCTAAACATCTCTGAGGCACATCTACATGCTAGATATGAACCTTGAGTAATCCACAAGGCAGGGAATCACTTTAACTGCATCATCGGTCAGTTTTCTTGTAGTTTTAATACTTTATTATTCTATGAAATTATTCACTTTTTAATTCATTTTTGGTTGGCTGTTTGGTCCAAAAACATTGCAAGGAAGAAGCCAATGATGAAGATTTAGTAAAAACTCCTGAGCTCAGGCAGTCAGTGTGTAGGAAAGATCTTTAAGAGATTTTCTTCAAGATTGTTAAACATCCCATGAGTAATTGAAGGTTAGGTGTATTTTCTTATTTATTCATCATGTTGGGTTACTTGGATGTTGATGTGTTTCCATTAGGTCCTTAGCCTATCAGTCTTGGGTCTTGTATTTTTTGAATGATAGAGATTCAGAGCCCAGAATCAAAATGCTGTGCTATACATCACTCAATATCCTATCCAGTCCTGGTTTTTCATATTAAAAAAAAAAAAAAAAGTGCCACTGAAACTACAGAAACAGATCCAGATTGTTTTATCACAGGTTAGTTATTTCCAGAATATAATTGCTTTCATAGCCTTATTATTCTAGCACTTAGAAAGTGTAATACACTCTATTATCAAAGTTATATTTCATATTGATTCTGTGGTATGCGAGGGAGGGAAAAGAAACGGATGTGTCTACTAGAAGAGTAAGGTTATTACTCTCACTAACCAGGTTTGTGAATAAGAAAGAAGAAAAATATCACAGGAACTAGTTTTTGGTCCAGAAGTTATCCACAATAAAGATACAGCCAGCAAGACTTATCAGACCTTGGCTATTAAGTCAAAGACAAGTTTTGAAATGTCTAGTCTATTGCTAAACTCCAACAGCTAGGCTTTCTTGTCCACTTATTCATCAACCTCATGCACTCTGAGATCATGAGACTATAGCATTTCTTTAAAAATAAAGGAACTTGGACAATTCTCTTGTGGCATATGCAAACCACAGCTCTTGTGTCAGTTGAACTACACTGTTGAGTGGCTTCATCTTCAATAGCAATGACAGACAAGTTCCTCTTCACTGACCCCACTGCCATCTGTCATCCTGGATTCCACCTACAGTGCATTATCTGAGCTACACTGAACAGGTTTCACCCTGGTCAAGGTCACTGCCCAGCCAATCAGAACTGACGGGGTCACTGCAAATATCCAAATTACTTCCAAATGGAGGTGCTGACAGACACTGTTAATGAGGACTGTTTTGTCAGACTTGTTGATGACCTTTGACAACATCGTTCTTGCAGACTGCCAAGAGTCTTCTAGTTTTTCTCCCTCTGACATTTATGTGGTATCCGATACTTAAATGCACATTTGAGGGTAATCCTAATACAGTGTCCAAAGATAAATTTGCACAAGTGATAAAATTGAGAGCATCGTTATCCATTCATTAGCTAAGAAAATATTTTAGCCACTTATCTCAAGAAAGATCTAAGCCTGCACCTCTGGGTAACTGTTATTGGAGAAGCAGATGTTAGATACGCAAATCTATATAAGTGTAAGTATAGCGCAATGATGATAGCAGTGCAAATAATTCTGCTTCTAAAAAATGTCATGTACCTATTTTTCCACTTGTATCCTGTGCTGACCAGTGAGGTGCAGAATATGAGAGAGAATAGATCGTTCAAAACTACAGTTTACATTCTAAAATAATGACATCTGCATATGCTTAGATGTTGTGATAAAACAAGCAGGGATATTATCCAATAGACTCTTTAATCATAACCTTGACCTCAACATTAGATAACATTAGATAACATTTCCAGTTATCCTCTGTGATAAATCAGCCAAATCTCAACATTCTCAAGAAGCCACTTAAAATGAAGAGGATTAGAGTGTGTGTGTGTGTATGTGTATGTGTCTGTGCAGGTAGGAAACTCATATATAGGTAGATCATTGACAAGTCTACAGTTCAATAAAACATCCAGCTTAGAAAAATTTAATATATAATTTTGTTGTTTAATTTAAAATTGTTCTACCCAGCAGCTTTCTATTTATACTCCATATTTTCAGGTATGCATGTCTCTGAGTTATACTTAAATGTCACTTTGTTTAATACTTCTTCACAGTCACTTGATTCTTTGTTTTAATTGTCTGTGAACTTAAATTATGTGAAGAGAAATCCTTGTATAACTCTATTCCTTAGCTCCAAATGCAGGCTCCATTGTCTCTCTGTTCTCTGCTTCCTCAACTAGATTTAATCTCTGTTCATAAGCAGACAATTACTACCTGTTGCCTCTCTCAGGATTCTATGGTTCACCTTTCTTCCAACTTAAATCTGGAAGGCTGCTTCACACCTGTGTCACAACTTTAGATGAAATTAGTCTCAGAAATATAGAAACTTCCTTAGAATAGCCATAATTTAGGAAATATTGTCTGTTCTTAAAAATCACAGATGATCACCATAGAGATTTACTCTATCAATCCTCTTATTTTTTCAGTAAAAATTGTACCTGTAAACTCAGTCTTTTTTTGCTTCAAAAATAATCTAATGGAACTTTATGTTCCCCTCCTTTTGCAATTCAACATATATTTTTAAAAACCATTTACTATAAATATAAAGGACCCAAAGACATTTAGAACACTGACTTATGATCTAACGTCTGGGGAACGAATCCAAAATTAACTATGAGACAAAGATAAATGTAATAGAAGACAGTATAAATACAAAGTTCTACAGAAAATGATTGTCAACATTCTTTTTCCTTTGTAATTTTCCTTGAGTGATGCCATCCTTCCTTGTAGCTTCAACTCTGTTTGTGGAGAGCCCCTCAGTGATTCCTGCACCAGCTCTGAAGGCTCTTATACGAATCTCTTCCTGGTTTTGTATCCTGTGATCTCATATTGGTAACCATGGTGGTGGCATTTATGTCATGGAAATGGGTATAATTTCTTTGGTTTTTCTTCTGGAGACCTAGTTAAAATGTTGACCAGAGCATCATTGATCTTAATCCTATCCTAATTCAGCTTAAGACTTGGTGAAAATAATTGTACTTTTCCCCCTTTGTTTTTAAAATAAACATAGAAAAATCACATTAATTTAATGAGCTATGGCTATGAAAAATAAGCAAAGTTAAGTTTTTTGGAGAAATGTTCTCCATATATTACTACAAAAGAGACAGGTAACTGCATGCAAAGATAAATTGTATATTTTCAAGTCTGTGTCAGCTGTCCCAAGGAAGATTGTTTCTAATTGTTTGCAGAGAAATGAAACAATTGTTTCACTGTGAAGGATGGGAGAAAAGGAGAAAGAAATTGTCTTTTCTCTTCCTCCAAAATCTACCTTCATCCTCTCGACCATCAATTACAAAAGTAGACATAGAACCTTACCACTCATAGTGTGATCTGCAGACCAGCAGCATGGACACCTCCCAGGAGCTTATTGGAAATGCCGACCCTCCAGAGCAATCTTATTGAATGAAAAATCTACCTCTTAGCAAGGTGCAGGTAATTCATACACATATTAATGCTTGAGAAGCATTGGAATCGAAGAGACAGAAGCATGGGAGAAGTAGGGAAAGGAAGGGGCTTGGATGGAGGGTAAGGGGATGCGGGGTTAGGCCAGAGGCACATCTATTCGGTTGTCAGGCCATAGTACGCTGGCTTCTCTACAAAGGACAGGCACAACAGAGGACAAACATGGGCTTTTTTAACGACATTTTTTTCAGATGACTTTTCTATCCCCTACACCTGTGGTTGCTTGTCCCCCTCCCGGCACCTGTTAAAAAAGACAGTGATGCTGACAAGATAATTCTCAACTACTGCTGAGAAAATTGGAGAAAGTTGTTGTTGTGACCCTGAGGGCGAAGCTCTTCATTTTTTCACCAGGCAGAAAATGTGGATTAAGGAAAAGCATATTCTTTCACTTTGGCCCTGTTTTATACAGAGGCCACGTGTAGCTGAGCAAAGCCAAATGAGACTGACCCAAAAAATCTGGTCTAGTGAGACAGCACAATTGAACAGCATCCAGGCAATAATATGGAATCCCAGAAACTCAAGCTTTTACTTATTTGATGCTGACAGCCAAAAAGAATCATGTTTTTGTTCTTGTGTGAACTTTTCTGCACTAGATAGCCATATCTCTAGGTCACTTATATATATGGAAAAAGCACTACATTGAGAAATAAATGTAGTTCTTAGTAACAAAATATGTGACCTCTTTATGGCTCTCAGTTTCATCATCTGTAAAATGGTTGTGTATGACAACTCTTGGGACCACCCTTGTCTTCCCACCTGCCTTATACTCTTCACCCCAGAGTATTCTCATCTGGAAGAGCCATTTACTAAGAACATTTGTCCTCTGGCTCTAGCTGTTTCAGTGTGTCCTGACAGCGTGTTCCCCTTGCCTTAGATTTTTTGGATTCTTGAGCCTTACATTTGTTAAATTTGTCAGAAAGATCTTCTCAACTAAATTGTGCACAAGTATTGTGTATAATTCTACATGTGGGTGTTATTTTAACCTAATCTTAATCACTGATTTTTCTTGGGATAAAGTGATGTCCTGAGACACTACAGTTGTTGTTGGTACAGTTGGTGGTTACTAGAAATTCTGATATGCTGAAACCATGTTATCTACAGAGACAAATATCTATAAATAGGAAGACAAAGCTGGAAGTCCTCATTTATAGATATTACTCTAATATTTCCTACCAAAATTTATCACCAACATTACAGATCACTTGAGTCTCATAGAGCACCTATGAATGACTCATTATAATATAACAGGGCACCAGAGATTAGAATACTCTACTTACTAACTCTCTTATTAATGTTAAATTTCTTAATAGTTGTGTGCCTTGGTTTCATCATCTGTAAGAAGGTAAATAATAGTAGTGTATATTTCCTGGGTTTGCAGATGAGAATTAAACAAGAAAATGCATATAAGCAACACTACCTGGCAATTAGTAAGCGTCCCATTGATGTTAACTATATTGTCATTATAAGTAGTAGTAGTAGTAGTATTTCTCTTATATAAAAACATAAATAAACCACAAGGTGGGTAATATTCTAATCCATTCAACAATTATTCAATATTTAACTCACATCTAAATATCAAGGGCCTTCTTAGTTTTGACACATACATGCATTACAAACCTAGCCTCAGTGTGCCCACTGAGTTGAGAAATGATAAGCGTTCATTACTCTTCTACCACGTTAACCTTATTGACCCCTAATAGTATCTTCTTACTTCAGATTCCTTTGAGAAGCAGCCAGGGCACCCATCAATCAATTAAAGTAAATGTTTGCCCCTCATTTCTCCCTTCTTAAATATATCCTCAAAAACAAAGAGCAAACCATGTTTATTTCATTATTTACTGCATTCACTTGCACTCACATCTAACTTTAACTTTGCTCTTCCATAACTTCAACTCTCAAAATCAATCAGCAGGTTCCTTTTTGCATACCTATTATGTCTCCCACCTCTGAAGCTCCAGAAATGTCCTTCTTCCTCCACATTAACCAATGTGAATTCTATTCTCCACAGTCCATTTCAAGATCTTTCTGCAGCAAGGAACCTTCCCCGATTACTACAGTAAAGTCTCTGTTCTCTCAATTCTTACTCCTTGGGCGGTATGGGCCGAAAAGTAAACGTGCTTTTCAGTCTCAGCCCAGTAACGTGCTAGCCATGGTGGGAACGTCTGGGCTTGTTTTTCCATCTGTAAAATTCATATAACAATGCCTACCAAATCATTTTTGCTGTGGGAATTAGATGAACTACTGAATACATCGGACTTACAGTTAATAGAACACTCATAGAACGAAGTAGATATTTTAATCATGTTCTCTTGTTGCCCTTGTAATATGAATTATTTGATTGTTGTTTATCATCTTTTACTAACAGATATTTTAAATTTGTCTTAGCTTTCTCTTGTACAATTGAGATGGGGTTATTCATTTCTCACACGGAGGTAGATGGTATATTAATATTTTAAATTGTTGGTTGATGATAAGTTTGAGTATTCTAGTTACCGTAATGGATTTTCAAACCAATAACTGTTCACGTTCTGAAATCTGTATTACAGTATACAGTATCAATTCCCTATTCATTAGATATTAGAGTTTAAAAGGATTTACTATATACTATCTAAAAGGGAAGATGCCGTGTGTTTATTAAGCACCTACTATATAGTCAGCAATGTCCTAGATACTAAGAATAAAAAATGATTAAAATGAAAAACACACTGTAGCTGGCAAGAGACAAAAATAAGAGATTAAATGTTAATAAACAGGGCTAATGCTATGACACATGTGGACAAGCCATATGGAACAGCAAGGAGGAATAAACCAACCTGGGAAAGTGGAAGAAAGCCTCACAGAGCTGCAATTTTTTTCCTGAAAAAAAGTGTTACAAGAAAGTGTGCAAAAAGGTTTTTATGATTTCTCTTGATGAATTAAAAAAAAAAAAAGAAAAAAAAATTCTGGTAATCTCAGAAAATGTTAAGCACTTCCCCTGCTGTTCTCTGGCTGTAAATATTTTTTTCTTGACCCAGCTAGTGGTTTTGGTGGTGGTAGTGGTAGGGGTGGTACAGGCTAATGCTCTTTATTCAGAAATGAATCGGTCTCTTATTCCTTCTTTCCCTTCCTCAAATTCATCTTCCATAGATATTTTTATCCACAAATGTCCATAATTACTCTGTTCCTGAGAAGACACTTGGATTTCCCTCTGTTTTCAAAGCCTCAATGACAGCTTCTGATGAAGCCTTCTCAAGGGAGTCAGTCCAGAAACCATCTTTCCTAGCAACGCTTAGTTTCCCTTTTTAACATGGCAGAGGAAACAGTCATCTGGGGTGGAGAAGGGTCCATTATGAAGAGCTATAAGAGCTCCAGAATCACTGCTTCAATGCTGACCCCAGTGCCTTAATTAAAGATTTGAGTTCCTATATAAACTGCATTGTAATTTCACCCTTCTGAAAAAGGATATTTTACCACACACTCCATTCTCTAAGTAGTTCTCACTCACTTGACAGCTTGTTTCTAAATGCAGGATGAAACTGCATCACTTGCCCAGTAAATAAAATCAGGATTAATTAACTGGATTATTAAGGCAGCTGGTCTTTACAAATTGTTGGTCTCTTAATCATGTCGCACTACACATTCAGTGAGGTTATTTACTGTGGACTCTCAACCATAAAGGCTGTTTGCATCGTCAGTTATTTACAGCCCCTGGCCATGTGACCCCAGCCTGTCTTAAAAGCATTCACACAACACTGTCATTAATGGCTCTTGGATTTTTATCCATGACTGATTTAGTTCTCAGTATTGAAACCTAAACCACTTCCTCCTCTGGCTATTACTGCATAATAAATCCCTCTTTCTGACAGTTTCTGCATATTCTAGCTCCAGGACCACCCCTAGGGCTCTCTACAAGCCACCTTTGACCTCTTTTGGTGTCCCTTTTTCCCTTCTGGAGCAGGCTACTCCAACAATTTTCCTCAACTTCAGGGGATGAGTACTCTTATATCACCCCTGCCTTTTATTTCAAAAGTACACTCCAGGAGGAACTATTACCAGTTGTTTATACCTCTTTGTGAGTGAAAGTCAATACTTAAATCTACCAGTTACGTGTTCTTTTAAAAATATGTCTTTGGCTCCTAGTTGGTCTTTCTGTTTTCTTTGTTTGCATTCCTTGCTCTCAAAAGTCCTCTGAAATACAGCCAGAGATATTTTGTATGGAATGTAAATCACTAATGTGATGTCGTTGCCTCCATGGCTTTTGTATTCCTTAGAATCAGATCTAAACATCTCCCCGTGGTCATCAGGACCCACGTGACTTTGTTTCTCTGCCTTTGGGATACAGTCTCGTCCTTGCCTTCTCTTCTTTCACTGAGATCAAGCCACTCAGGTTTTCTTTTCTTTTCCTCAAATCTGCCAGAATTATTTTTGCCCCAGAGCGTTTACTAGCTTGTCGCTCTGCCTGAAATGCTCTTTTCCCCTGATCTTTGCAAGATTTTTTCACCTTTCTTTAATTTCCTTCAGAGAACTTATCTCAGCCTAACTTTTTTTTTTTCTTTTATCGGGGTATATAGTTGCTTTACAATGTTGTGTTAGTTTCTGTCGTTAGTTACAACGAAGCGAATCAGCTATATGTATACCTATATCCACTCCCTCTTGGACCTCCCCCCTCCCACCCCCCCTTCCCACCCATCTAGGTCACCACAGAGCACGGAGCTGAGCTCCCTGCATTATACAGCAGGTACCCACTAGCTATCTGTTTTACACATAGTAGTGTATATAAGCCAATCCCAATCTCCCAGTTCATCCCACCCCCGCTTCCCCACTCCCTGTGTCCACATGTCCATTCTCTATGTCTGCATCTCTATTCCTGCCCTGCAAATAGGTTCATCTGTACCATTCTTCTAGATTCCACATATATGCATTAATATACAATATTTGTTTTTCTCTTTCTGACTTACTTCACTCTGTATGACAGACTCTAGGTCCATCCAAGCCTCTACAAATGACCCAATTTCGTTGCTTTTTATGGCTGAGTAATATTCCATTGTATATATGTACCACATCTTCTTTATCCATTCATCTATCAATGGACATTTAGGTTGCATCCATGTCCTGGCTATTGAAAATAGTACTGCAGTGAACATTGGGGTGCATGTGTATTTTTGAATTATGGTTTTCTCAGGGTATATGCCCAGTAGTGGGATTGCTGGGTCATATGGTAGTTCTATATTTAGTTTTTTAAGGAAGCTGCATACTGTTCTCCATAGTGGCTGTATCAATTTACATTCCCACCAACAGTGCAAGAGGGTTCCCTTTTCTCCACCATCAGCCTGACCTTTACATAGCTATTTGTGTGTTTGTTTTAACTTTTCCATCCAGGAAGTAAATTTCACAACAGCAAGGATGTTGCTTTGTTACCTGCTATACCCTCAATGCCTAAAATACTGCCAGGCACATAGTAAGTGCTCAATAAATATTTGATGAATTAATAAATGGTATTTCCAGTAGCAAAGACATAGTGATAAAATAGTTAATACTACCTGATATTCATTTTACATCAGGTAAGTTTTGAGCACTGTACATGAATTATCATGATCTTCACTTTCTCATGAGATTGATATTATCATAGTGATGTGAGACCTGTAAAGTTAGGTAGTAGTAACCTAGAAAATTGAGTCTAGGCATTCTGACTCCATGGCCTGGGCTAGATGTTACCCAGAGTCCTATAAATTATATTATGAAGGCTGCTGTGTATGAAAGTTTTTGTAGTGAAAAGCCTTCTTGGTGAGACTCTAAGTAATGAAGTATAGAAGATGCTTAAAGTTTGGAGCTAGACTCTTTGTATTTCATACTTTGGGGCCTTTAGAAAGTTATTTAACTCAGGGCAAGTATCTAAATGCATTAGACTCTCAGTTTTTCCATTTACAAAACAGACTAATACCTTCAGAAGATCTTACGAAGAAAGCAGATAACTATGTATAGTGTGTACCTTTACATAGGAATGCTCACAGAAAATGCTCAGTAAATGGTTATTTGTAAGAGGGTGATAATTGTGGTAGTTTTCTGGTGCTATAGCTGTTGACTGTTATGAGTTGCCTAGCACATAGTTTACCTTCTTTACCAATATGAATTCCGCCATGATTTACCATGCCTGGAGGGTTGCCAGAAGAGATCTGACGGGAGGCTATAGAATGGGAATACCAAGGACCCTTATGATAAAGGTCAAGTTTGTAACACTGTAGATGACAGCTAACATCCAGGGTGAGCAAATCTAAGCTCCAGGAGAGCCAGCTTCTCCCAGCAACTCAAGGTTACAAGGTGAATGGAGAAGAAATTCAACTTGGGGAAAGAATGAGTCAAGACCCTACTCTTGAATTGGGAAAATAAAAGTTCAGGGTCAAAAATGAAGACCCACAGGTGCATAACATGATAACGATCATCAGAATGTCTGCTGGCCAGTGGCAGGGGGCTAAGAAAATAGGAGCAACAATAAAGATAACAAATCCTCACTGGAGCTTCTGAGTGAAGTGGACGGGTCTTATAACAGCACGTAACAAGAGCATTAATTCAACTAATAATAATATATAATCATGTGGCAGGAATATTGTAAACACTTTATGTATAAATATGATTCTAACCTTCACAACAACCCTGTGAGTTGCTATCATTTTTATCCTCATTTTTCAGATGAGGCACCCAAGGTACAAAGAGGTTAAGTAACTTTCCCAAGGCCACTCAGTAAGCAACTGGCTGCTGGGAGTCTGCATTACAGATGATTATCCTGGAAAATCCATGGATATGGGTCCACTGAGCCACACAACCCATCAAGGCATGATTGGAACTATAGGTACAAGTATTGAGAAGAAGGATGGTTTCCAAACATTTTAAAAAATAAAATTGCAAGAGAACCTAATGAAATTGTCAGTTTTTAACTAAAATAAACTTTAATAATAATTATGTGACATATTCTTCAGAAGATACTTACATATTTGAATAGCAGCACTATAATGAAACTTCTTCTATCTCCAATTATGTAAGTACATTTCCTCACACTTTCATATCTAAAAACAAAAATTAGAAATAGCATTTTGGTTCAATCTTGTTTCATCCAAGGTAATTTAATTAATGAAAGAAAGAGATGCTACATCCATCTCATATACATCTTCATTTAAGATTTTTTTTTGTTTAGTGATTTTTATGTTATTGAGCTTTTACTATGCGTCAGGTACTATAAGAATTTCACATGTATTAACTCATTTAATTCTCACAACTACTACATGTGAAAGATATTATTGTAATTCCAATTTTAGAGAAAGCAACATCTCATCAAGAGGGACATAACATTCCCAGGCTGTATCATTTTTAAGTGTAGAAGTTGGAATGGGAACTTGAAGCAGAAACTGAGATTCATTTTGAAATAATAAAAAAATTGAATATAGCTGGTTTGTGGATCTCGATGTGCATGATCTGTGGATACAACACACATACATCTGCATCCATGAAAATATCACTGGGAATCCAGTGAATGTGCCAGGCAGATGTGGCTTGGGTAGTACCTCCTCAGTTTTTTTTGTTTCCCATGGTTGCTTTTCCTATTCACAGCTTACAACTGTGAGTCCTCATCAACTCAAAAGATACTTTGAAGGTCCAAGCTCTCTGTTTGATGAGCCATGATGCAGCAGAGAAGGGAAGTTGATTACTAATCATACCCTCTCCACCCCCGACCCACACAAATCAGTGAAAGGGAAAAAATTAAACAAGATATTGAAAAATATCCAGAGAAACAATAGGAATGGCTTTGATTTTTATAATAATTCCATCATATATCCATTTGGCCATGCAGAAATCATTATGTTTTTTAACTCATAAAGTGTTTGGATGGCATGTTTATAATTCAGAGGAATAACTCAGAGGAAAAAACACTTAAGGAACATAATTCACCCCACTTTTGTACTTGGGGGTTGAGAGATAACCTTACAAAGGATAAATAGTTTTAATGTGTTTGTTATAATGGCATTCTTTAATAGCACTTTATGTAAGTAACACTCAAGCATGGCAACATAATAGCCCTGAGAAATATACAATTCAACCTGTATGGAAAGTATTATTTTATGAGGTACATAGACAAATACATTAGTCACTAGAGTGAAGATGGCATTTTCTTATCTTGGAGGTAGTTCTTCCAATTCTCAATACCTGTGCACTATGAAAGTAAAGTTGTTATGAAATCATAAAAATTGAAATATATACCAGAGGCCCCTTAGGAAAAACAATTCATTGACAGTGAAGTTCACTGAACAGCACATACACAGAATTTGTTGCAATTGGTTTTGATTTTGCAGAGGGGCTTGTATTCTTGTGCAAAAGGTGATTGGATAAAGTGATGGTGGGATAACTCTTATAAAAAAAAAATTTTTTTCACAATAGTCTTCCACAACTTTGTCACCATGCATAAAATTCAAAGAAATTCTCAATGCCACTGGTTAAGTAACCATTTTACTTAGTCTGCTTATTTCTTTGTCTAGACTGAAGTTTTCAATGGACTTGACTGTGCTGCAAAACAAAGCTGCGGTGTCTCTCTTGACTTTACCCAGAGAGTAAATATAGGAAACTGTGATCCTTTCCTTAAAAAAATTTTTCACTTAGGTAGGAGGCACAAAGCATCAGAAATGCATTAAAATGGTAAGAAATGCATTTAAAAAATTTTAAACTAAGGTTAAGTTCAAATAGAAGCAAGGGAGATACTGAGAAATGAAACAATTAGGGAGTAGTGCAGAATCATCAGGTTGGAAGATTTGTTGAGATTACTTTTATTTTTTGTTGTTTCTTTTCCTGTGGCTTCCTTTCCCTCACTTTTATAAAGGCTCATTTATCTTGGTAAGGTGTTATCTGATCCACTGACCACAGGCTCCCCAGCCTAGACCATTGGCATTTAACTTGTCAAAGGACACAACTTAAATATTCCTTCCTGTTCTAGCAATATGTCACTTTCTAAATAAACAAATATTAAGATATTTATTGATTACTTATTATATGATATGTTCTGCCCTAACACTTTACTGGGATGAACTTGGGCAGAGAACTGAGGCAGAGAGAGATTCGATAACTTTCCCATGATAAGACAGTAGGCTTGGATTCAAATCCTAGCAGTCTGGTTCCAAAGCCCAAGCATTTATAAACTATACTTTTTTTTTTTTCCCACTGTGGACACAAGTCTGAATAACTGTCCACAGACGTGAGTGGATGTACCATGCCTCTTAAAGAGAAAACAAATATGAATTTGCTTGCTGTTTATAAAATATCATAGAAATACACACAGAAACTGAGAACATTGGATGTTTCTGGGGTAGGACTTGCATAAAGGAGAGATAGTAGCGCAAGGAGAGATTTCCAAGTATATCTTTCTGGAAGTTTTGAATTTTGAAATCCAGATGCATTACTTTCACAAAAAAAAAGGATAAATAAATAAAGCAGGGAAAAAAAGAACAATTACAAGAGTCAGTAGATTCTACCATGCCAACAAGAAATTGTAAGCCCAACATTAAAAAGGAAAATTAAAGACATCCTTGGGGAATTCAACATGTTTTATTTTGCCAGGCACATGATTTCTTCAATATCCAATTAAATAATACTGTGCTAACTACATTTTCTAACACAGAGTGAACATTCACTGTAATGACAGTTTCATCATGCTAGAATCTATTCACAAACCTACACTGTGAAAAAAAGTGCATTTCTAGGAAATTTTATGTACAAATGGAAAACATATCAAGTCATCGAACTGTCAAACTACACAAAATAAAACCAACCAATCAACCACCAACATTCAGTATATGTTAACAATAGTTTTAAGCAAGAAAATTTTCTTTACATTTGGCAGTTTTGTTCAAAAGGGGCTCTATAATTTTAAAAGTAAAGTAATAAAAGTATATACAATTTAATAATGTTCAAAGTAGAAGATATTAAATAGCACAAATAATGTTACAACACTAAACACCCTATTGTCTATCAGTTTGGGTTTACATGAAGCAAGGGGACCTGTATAGTTTACCCTATCCTCTGAGTCTAAAACAATTTTACTTTCAACTCTGTACATAGAATAGATTGGCCATAAATACAGAAGATGGTTTTGGCTTTATGCATATTTCTATTTGTGCATGTAGAGTAGAAATAATGACCTACTTGCAAAACAAACTGCTTTAGAGACTACTTTAGAATCATATACATTTGGAACAATAGCTTTTATTTAATAGCTTTTTTTTGAATAAACATTATTTATGTTGCGTTTGTTAACTGCTATTTTTGCCCCATTGAGGCTTCCTCTTATAATATCATAATTTACCACCATTTAAATAATAAATCTTATTCCTAGATTCTGATCAGTGATTACGTTCATTTTGACGATGATTTTAGTTCTTGACGCTTTATATTGTAGTGCTTAGGAAGGTAATATATCTACCTTGATTACCTTCTTCATGGCTTGTTAACTACAAATAAAACTTTTGTATTAGATTTTGATTAGGTATATGATATAAGTTCTGTTTGCACCTAGAAACATGAAAATGTCTTTAAAAGTAAGTAAAATGAAAGAGCAAAAGTTGTGTTTTTAAAAGAAATATGAGGATATGAAGAAAATTTTCATACTTCTCCCATCTAGTTGTTATTTGGAGTAAAAAAAAAAAATCACTATTAAATTACTCTAATAAAAGGATCCAAACATACAATTAGAAGATAGTTATTTTATTCATCACAAACTTACCACATTTGTATTTATATACCAGTGAACATAATGTACCAACATTCTTTTAAAATA
The DNA here is from genome assembly GCF_009873245.2 of Balaenoptera musculus. Lineage (NCBI taxonomy): Eukaryota > Metazoa > Chordata > Mammalia > Artiodactyla > Balaenopteridae > Balaenoptera > Balaenoptera musculus. The sequence continues at coordinate 83,919,273 of NC_045793.1, read as the reverse complement.
AAGTATGTCTATTTTTGTTCAAATTAGAATTTTTCTCACTTCTCCACAAAATGAGCGTCTCTCCAGCACACATGAAAGAGTATTAAAAAAAAAAAAAGAATCGGTGACTTAAAAGTCAGTATGATATCTGAGGTTGGTAAACAAAAAAAAGTGAGTTAATCATTGAAATTAATTATTGAAGTTAAAAATTAGTAACATTTTTAATAAACTTCTGTCAATAAAATTGTATTTTCTACCTTGTTTTTTCTTTTTTTTCCATTTTGATTGTTTCGGCCCTCATATACAAGTTTGATATTTCAAAAGAAATTTCTTCTTATATTTTTTAAAATGCCATACAAACTAGAAAATTAGAATAAACACATTTATCAATTAAACTGTGTAAGATTATATTCTCTGAGTCTAGAATAACTTAAATAACTTCCAAAAAAGAAAGTGCTTTTGTTTGGAAGATGATTACATAACAATATAAACTTAAACGCTTCACTGATATAATTCCAATATTAAAGATATTAATGGTTAGTGGTCCTTTTATCTTCCTGAAACAAGGGAACAGAGATCAATGACAGATATCAACAACTGATAATTTTTGCAATCTTAAAAGTAACTAATACTATATTTCACTGGAAGCACATAAACTCCATGTTATCTTTTTATGAAAATCGCTTGTGTTTTATACAACTTTTAGATTCCCTCTTCCTTGTCTCTTTTCTATTCTACGTTTCTTTTGACAACTACTCTGTCACATGCATTTATATAACTTTTACTATGTAAAAATTGTGAACTTGGCATTTGGTTTTGTATACAAATGATTGACAGTTAGAACTCTAAACCCTTAAAGCAAGGATCGAAGATCACAGGTTACGGCCCTAGTTCAATTAAGGGATGTAAGAATTCTAGTTTTATAGTCGCCATATTGGTTTTGAAGAAAAGGTAAATAAAGATATAAATAAAATCTAGGTTAAGTTAAATATTTCTATGCACCATGAGGACCATGACATGTCTAGTGCTAGTCAATATCATACAAGAAAATGCATACTCATTTCAGTTCACGTAACGTTCACCTTTAGGAGTGAGTAACCACCTTTCTCAGGAATTTCCCATGGGTAAAGCACAAGATTCTTTGCTCAGAAGTTGATCACTGAAGACAGATCATTTACTGATGGAAGCATAAGCCTCATTTAAGAAAACATTATGACTCTGGCAGCTGATTCCTCCTATTTCTACTTTTCCGGCTATTGATGAGAGCCTTTAACTTGCCATAGTCCCCTCTCATCTTCTGGGATTCTTCTCCCTGTTGATGTTGCTGCCGAGTATCTTTGCAGTACTGATTAATCATCTGCATTTCTGAGTGGCTGAACGCCCCCATGATGTCCTTCGGGTGGAAGGGTAAAGCCCTCACAGAGCTGGCCCAGGTCCATGGAGACCATTTGTCTGTAACAATAGCCACCATTTCGGAATCTAAAACTTTAAAGTTGATCTTGGCTATGGTCTGCTTGAAGCTGTTTTCTGTTGCGATGCAGTGATACAGTCCTTGGTCAGAATCCTGAACAGAGCGGATCAGGAGTCCTTGTGAAGTGGCTATGATTCGCTCATTCAGCTTGACCTAAAAGAGAGATATCAAAGATCTGAATACCTAACTCTATATCTTCTAAAAAGATATGACCAACAATACAGAGTGTTAACTTCCTTCTTAGCGGACACAGATTTTTGGTAAGTTCCATTGTCTTTTTTTTCTTTTTTTTTTGCTCAGGAAATCTAGTCTCAGCAGTACTGAATCTATTAAAGAGAGGGTGAAGTTATCACTCATATTGCCCAAAATAGCTTAAAGTGCGTTCCCTTTGGATAGAAGTAGTTTCTCCACATATAAGCCAGAGTTTTGAATGTTTCTGGAATGTAAATCACAGTCAACATATAAAAATGAAATTCACAGATAGTTTAAAATGTCTATTTTATCCTGTAGTTCTTGCCTTTTATTGTAACAAAAATACTCACTTATTGAGTAATAACATGAAGCCACAATTAAAGGGTTGAATTTTACCTTTTTTTCAATGAATGAATGAATATTCCCTTAACTAAAAATTTTATAAGCAGAGGCAGCGTTTTGAACATTATCAAGGGCTTTTTCCTATTATCTAACACAAAGAATGACTGAAAATAAGCTGGAACTCATTATCTTATAAGTACTCCAAGTGGTTTTACTTTCCAAGGAAAAGTAATAAGAAGCTATGAGGTGAATATTTAATTACTTGACAGGCTTATACTGGAAAAAATATCATTTTCTAGATATAAACTAAATGCTGAAATCCATTTCCTTACAGTTCCCGCTATAGTATTGTCAATGAACACATAAAAACCTAAGTGGTAAGTAGTTCCTTCACATGTATACTCAGGAATGCTCTTTCGTTGAGGGAAGAAAGAAATTTGACCCAAAGAAAAATAAGGGAAGGCAAAATATAGTATTGAAATACAAAAAATAGAACAGAACTAGAAAAGAGAGATTAGGAAAAAGTAAGGACAGAAATACATAAAGCAAATTTTTTTATGTTCATTTAATTTTTAAAGTTTAAATGTGCCTTGAAAACAGTTTTAAATAATGTAGGAATGCATTCAGAAATAAAAGAAAAGAAAGCCTTTTCCATTTGTGTGAAATTGGGAAAAATTTTGGAGGCCAATTTGATAATATCTATTAGCATGTATATAATATTCAGTGCAGACATTTTATTTCTAGGAATTTATATAGAAGATATACTCTTACAAGTATGCAGATATTCATTTACATGATGTTTTTGATAAGAGGAAAAACAAGAAATAATGTAACCAGTAGATAGCTTTAGAAAACTTCAGGTATGTTCCTACAGTGGAATACTATGCAGCCAAGAAAAATAAGGTAGCTCCACATGTACTGATATGATGTGTGTGTGTGTGTGTGTGTGTGTGTCTGTGTGTGTGTCTGTGTGTGTGTCTGTGTGTATGTATCAGAGAGACAGAGACAGACAAAGAGAGAGCGGAAAATAGGAAGATTATGGAGACTATTTGGAGGAATATATAATTCTTAGCAGCTTTATACTCTGAGAAGTGGGAATAAGTATTGAAGTGGAGAAGAGGAGGGCTTTTAGTTTTCACTTATGCTATTCAATATGAACTATTTGCATTTTTCTCTGCAAGCTTTTTTTTACCATTTGTCTTACTTTTCAAAAATAAAAGTTCAATATTTACACACCATTAATATGAGAAATATGTGTATGTTTGCCTAAGCTACTAAGGAAGAATTAAAATAAATTTAATTAAATATTAATAGTTTATTCAGCTAAAGTGAGACTGAGTGGAATTGTGATCTGCTTGAATTCTGGACAGAACAGATTTTAGTAATTACATTAGAGTTAATTTTTTCATAGTCTTAAACTATGGCATTCTTCTGTTTTTTGAGATTGGAAGAAAAATCAAGATAGTCATATCTGAGTCTCCACATTCTTGAACCTTCTGAAGTAGAACATTAGAAATATCATAAAAGTGATAAAATTCATGATCCATTCCTTTTTAAATTTCATTTGATAATTCCTGTGACATGTATTCAAGACTGTATATATTCATTTATTTCAATTTTACATAATAGAAATTACATTCACTCATTACATATTATTCCACTGAACTTTCTACTGAATAAAAGAAAAGCATTTTATTTATGTTAGGTAAGCCCCCGTTTGAGTTTTAGATTTCCAATTCACATACACACACACAGAATTTCTCTGGAAGGATGGTTCATGTCCACATGTCATGTTCTAGCCTAAGAATTCCATTTCTGTATGATAATCATCATAGTATACTATGAATTTTACCCCCGATTATTTTGCAAGGCAATTATTCTTATGCTCCATATCCATTCAAAATAATTTAAAATTAATTAGACTGCAGACAATTCAAGACTAATTTGATGATAGATTTGATAGCAAAGAAAATAGGTCTCAAACAATATTTTTTTTTAATGAAAAAACTAAAAAAGAAAAATTTAATATCATGGAAATCTGGGGCAAGAAGGGGCCCTGAAGTCCATTGAGCTCATCTTTGACAGTTATATCTCATCTTATGCAAGTGGTCATCAGCCTATGGTTTAATATTCCAGTGACAGGGGACACAAAATTTCCTAAACAACTCATAACATCTTTGGATAGGCAGGTCTGAGAATTGGGAAGTATTTTCTCATAAAGAGCCAACATCTGTTTCAGTAATTTTGATGCAATGCCTGTGTTCTACAGCTTGGGATTGTATCCATTCTACATAGCCCTCATTAACCTAATATGTAGTACGGAAACTGCCTACAATAGAACACACACAAATGCAGAAGGCTCTATTTTCTCTTTGCTGCATCAGACTTTATGATGTACTGTTAGTACCATTGCAGTCTAGGCTACTTTGATGGTTTATATATCCATATATATTTTTCTTCTTATCCTCTCATTTGTCAGGACAACGTGACATCAATATCATAGAATTCATTATTTATAATATTTCACTCTATGCTGTTTTACAATGTTTTCCTTTTAAAGCAGCTCTTTACAATCAGTGAAAGGTTAATATAAGTGTCCTTTTATTTGAAAATCGAGGGTTTTTTTACATATCAGTAAATAAAGGCAATGGTCCCATACACAATGATTCCACATATTACCTAACAAAACCCCAGGAGTTATGAATAATAAAGCAATGGAAACAGATTACCACACAGCAGAAAAATGTTCTTTGCCATTTCTTGCTGAGGAAAATTGAACTTTTTTAAAAGCCCCTTTTATCTTGTGAATCACACAAAGGTGCCGAGAACTTAGCTTCTGGATTTGCACACATCTTGTTTCTTCTACAAATGCTTCCTCACATCAATATCCCCATCTGAGTGTGCAAGCTCTTGTTTTAATCACTGTGTTATCAAGGTGAGCAGGAAGAGAGGATTTCTAATTAATCCGTCAACTCTATGGACAAAGGATTTTAAAGAAGGTGGCACTTGTCATCCCAGAGACATTAAAGGATGTTCATATGTCTTTCCTTTTTCATTTGATCTGAACCTCCCTGAGGGATGGTGATTTAATGCTCTTTCCAAAGCCCTGACTGATTGCTGCTCTGCTGAGTTACTCACCTCTTTCCTCCTGTCCTCGTCTTTCTGTAACAACCACTTGATAGATGCCTGTGGAGACTTGGGGGCACACTCAAGGAAAGTGGTGTTATTTTTTACTCCATACTGAACAATTTCAGCTGCATTTCTATATGCTGAAGAGCAAAAATAAAAGGAGAGAGGATGACAATGGAATTTGGAACATATTCTATTATATGAATGTTTGTTTCTCTATAAAATTGTGAGCAACTATGGCAAACCCCAAAAGCAGTCTTAATCATTTAACAAGCAGACTATTATACATTGTTTGCCTGGTTTGTTTAACCTAAAGGGAAGGAGAGAAAGATATAAGGGAACGAATGTTTATTCAAGAATTACTTTACACGAAGGAATGCACTTAATATCATCTTGAACATTTAATTATTATAACATCTTTGTGAATTAAATTTTCTCAGCTTTTCATAGCTGAACAAATTGAGGCTGTGAGTTATGAGGAAACATATCTTAGTTAAAGAATTAGTAAGTGCCAGGCAATACTGAAGCCAAGTTTATCCCACCCCTAAACTCCATACTCAGTGTGGTATAGATTAAATTCGGAAACATTGGGAAAAGGCAGAAAGCAAGGTGTGGCCACAGTGGGATGTAATGGTTGAGAAAATGATCTTTGAAATCAGATTTTGCCTGAGGTAAAATCTTGACTTCATCACTACTGGCTGTGTAACCTTAGAGAAGTTATTTAATATCTCTGTGCTTCAGTTTTACTTGGTTCTAAAACAGACATTTTCAGACATTCTTTACTGAAAGTCTTAAATTAGGAAGAGTATTTAGTATAATCATGTGGTAGCTTAGACATGGGCAGAATCCTCATTCATAAAGTGGGAATAGGAATAGACCTTACTTAAGAATAATTTCTTGAGCACTGAAATAATCCATAAAAAAGCACTTAGCTCAGGTTTTGACACAAAATCAACACTGGTGTTTGTTCATCATTACCTCTGCTGCAAATACTCTTACCACTATGACTGACACTCAGATTTATAAAATACTCAGCAAACAGAGAAATAGTAACCTGGCTTTATTCCCTCAATTAGATGTATGGAACAATTAAGCAAAATGTGTCTCAATTTTCTTCTTGTAGTTAGTGTAGTTAGTGACAAGAATTTCATTATTTAAATAAAACCAAAAATGCCCAGACTCAAAAAGATTAGCAACAGGAATCTCAGTGTTAACAGTTAACAACAGTACCTCTGTAGCACCTTGGTGAGCCTGGAGGAAGGTCCCTCTGTTGGTGGGGTGGAGGTGGAGGGAGGGGGTCAGTGGGAAAAGTATAATAACATAATATCTCCATGTCAGGATGGGAAGAAAGGAATTAGATTAATTGTAAGATACAAGGCAGGACTGCCAGAAGTAAATGGAATGGTTGTAAACTGTAAAACCAAGGCACTAAAGTACACCCATGTTCAGAGCAGGATAATTCATAATAGCCAACATTTGGAAGCAGTGCAAGTGTTCATTGATGGATGAGTGGGTAAACAAAATGCGATATATATTATACATACAATGGATTATGTTTTCACCTTAAACAGGAAAAAAAATATTCTGACACATGTTACAACATGAATGAACCCTGAAGAAGACATTAGGCTAAGTGAAATAAGCCATTTACAAAAGGACAAATATTGTATGATTTCACCTATATGAGATATCTAGAGTATTCAGATTCATAGAGACAGAAATTAGAACAGTGGTTGCCAGAAGCTGGGGAAGGGGGAATAGGGAGTTAGTGTTTAATGGGCATGGAGTTTAACTTAGGGATGATGAAAAAATTGTGGTGCCGGTTGCACAACACTGTGAATGTACTTAATGCCACAGAACTGTACACTGTAAAATGGTTAAAATAGTAAATTTTGTATGTAATTTAACACAGTAAAAAACAAACAAACAAGATGTTATTTTTTCTTCAGTGGTAAACAAAAAAATAAGTAAATTTTTTTCTTCAGAAAGAAAATAATGTCTAGGAAAATCTATAATTACTATCTTTGTGAAAGACTTACCTACTAACATACCCAAGTTATCTGTGTTCCCGGACTTTTGTTTTACAAAATTCTTAGTATACATACAAATAACATTTAATTTTTAATTACCATATATGAATACCACTAATTTTTATAGTGAATCTTTCTTTAAAATGACATACTTTAATCTATTATGAGGTTTCCCTTACTGAAATATGATATTGAGCACTGCTACTCTTTACCAAGTTTGACCACTTTTAATTACCTTTTAGATTAAATCCTCTGCATTGAGTCAATGGATTTCCATGTCTCACATCTTGTCTTCGGCTCCTCCTATAAAGCACAGAAGTATATACAAGTGACTTAGAATTAACATTGCCAATTATACCACATTTAAAAGACTTCAGTTTAAATTTTGCAATCTTCTGATTGCCTAAGCTTTCATACAGAAAAAGTGGTCTGATTATCTGCATTTTTTTGTTCAATGCTTCAAATATAGTGTGGGTACTTAACCTTGTTTTTCAATATGAATTAATTCAAACTCTCCCCATCTACCACTTGTGATAGATGAACCTCCTATTATGCGTACGTCCTGGCTAAATGCTAGATGCCAAGTTAATAGTGTAAATTTTTATTTTAGAGACATTCATAGAAAATTTTCTAAGATGATAACTCCAAAGTATAAACTCACTAGCATCTTCCTCCTTATAATTTTTTCTTAAATAAGTATAATTCTCTTACAAAAGTCAATGTTTTCAAACCATTTCCAGATATACTAAAAAGTTTTCAGAACAAGAGATACAGAGAGCATGGATTTTTAGTATAAAGTTAAGCAAAATTTTTCATTTACTAGAATAAGAATTTTCCTTCACGCTTTTATTTTGAAAAATGTCAAGACTACAGAAAAGTGGATATATGAATACAATGAATGATGGTATACCTAGACTCATAAATCGTGTTTTGCCATATTTATTTTTTCTCTCATATGCAAGTATATGTCATGTATATACTGTGTATGCACATATATGAAAATCTTTAGAAAATAAGTTGCAGACATGGTAATTTTACACCCTTAAATGTATGTGTCTTCTAAGAATAAGTAATTTCCCTACATAAGAACAATATCATTATTATACTAAAGATATCAATATTTATTTAATAATACCATATAATACACATTTTATATTAAAATTTCACTACTTGTCCCCAAAATATCCCTTATGAATTTTTTAAAGTTTATTCAGGATCCAATCAAGGTTCACTCAGGGCATTTACTTGTTACATATCACCAACTTAAGCATTTCAAAAATTTAGTTACAACCTTTGTAAGTTGGTCATTATTTAAATAAAAGTTTAAAGTTACTTGCAAACTATTTAATTTCTTGTCTCAGATTCACTTACATATTAGCTTCAGTTGTATTACATAGTGCAACAAATCAAAATAGACCAACTGAAATTCTCTTAGCAATGAATCGTGGGCATGAACATTGTTATAAGAGAGAAGAAAGGGAACGCTCTTCAAATATTGGGAGTACAGGGGTAGATCGGTTGTTTATTATCAATGCTGAAAAGTATATATGGATAAGCATATAACTTAATTGGGTTAGTTAAGTCTCTCTTAATATTTTTAACCTTAATGATAAATTAAAATATTCAGTAAGAAGAAGGGAAATATTAAAATCACACTGGGATTATAAAATTTGCAAAGCAAAACGAACCTCAAAGTCAATGATAATGAAAACAATTATTTTAAGGTTACAGCAAATAGTTAGTAGTTTAAATAATCAAGGGATTATATACATCTATTTATGAAAATATGAGTACAATTTTTGTGTCATTTAAGTATTGTTTCTCCCAAAAAGCCACATGATGCTTATTCAATTGTATATTTCTTTACAATCACACACAAACAAACTAGTGGAAGTCACTCTTGTCTCAGAAATTATGATTAATACTGTACTTTAGAATAGCTCCTATGTCAGGTTTTTACTGCATTGTATTTGCTATATTTTGAAGTCACAGCGTTATTTACTACCAGCTAACTTGTGAGCGTATATTATATGAGAACCATATGACAGTTCTTATGGCTGAACTGGTCATTTTCAGCCATCTAGACAAGCAATATTACTCACAATGGTTAAATTTATTGTCCTGTGGTCAGCACTATGTTACAGTTTACTCAAGTACATGAACCTCCAAGCTGGGCGATCTGAATTTGCAGTATCACATAGCTTCCAGACATTCAAATACCATTCAAATACCATTGTTATGGCTTGGCTTAAATGATGAAAACAACAAGGCAGCCATCTGAGCTTTCTGTATGTGTAGATTCCCTTTCAGGCATTTGTATAGCATTGTGAAAGCATGAGGGTAGACAGTCATATTATATTGCATGTAGGATTGGGGATTTGGCTCAAGTTGCCAATGTTTCCGCCATTATAGTCTATTCTTTTGGATAAACACTGAAATCATCTACTTCTTGTGTAAAAAGCAGATATTTACTTTAAGGGTGAACCGATGATCTTGTCTTAAAGTTTCCAACTTCATGTCTGAATCCAGAATAAATAACATTTGAGATTAAATTGTAATATTTGATACAGATGCACAAATAAAGGTAGTTGAGGGTGAAGAGGAAAAATGTTTATGTTGTTTACTATGATAAAACTTTTTTAAAAAAAGAGAAACTACTGAGCCAATGATACTTAACAACTCTATTATGTCAAAATATAACCTCCATTGATTTCCAAGTGTAACTGTACTTCTTTGTTTCCATACAAAGGACATGTTTTTGTTTTTCATTCCTATGAATTCCTCTACATGATCCTTGTGTTCCAGTTAGATAGTGCAATCGAAATAAAACCAGGTAAGTTAACACTATTAAAGAAAATGAAAATTACTCCAAATGATCATTTTCATTATTACTATTTAATCTCTAAAGAAAACAAATACTACATATGGGAATTTAGGAAATAATTCATGCAGCAAACATGTTTTGCATTCACTATAACTGTATGCTTAAAAAAGTTTGGGAATAATTTGGAGAATTTAAATAGTATAGATAGTTTTAATGAAACTCCCAGTATGCTAGCCAAAGACAGGTAAGTATAGGCCAAGGAATACCTTATATATGTGTGTATATGTACACACACACACACACACAAATACACACAAGTCAAAACCACAATGAGATATCACCTCACACCTACTAGAATGGAGCTATATATATATATATATATATATATATATATATATATATATATATATATATACAGTATTTTTTTTGGATCTCTGTGATAGAATTAAGACACTGCTAGAGGTATCAAGATAGCTCTTTAAATCGTTAGTTTATTTTTCAGCCCATGATACATGTTTTATTTCCTATCTGTACTTAAAAAACTGTGGTATAATTGACATATAACATTATATTAGTTTCAGGTGTACAGTTTCATATTTATATATATTGCAAAATGATCACCACAGTAAGTCTAGTTAACATCTGTCACCTTACGTAGTCAATTAAAAAAGTTTTTTGTTTTTCCTGTGATGAGGACTTTTAAGATCTACTCTCCTAGCAACTTTCAAATATGCGCTACAGTATTATTAAGCAGTCACCATGCTTTACCTTACATACCTACAACTTAATTATTTTGTAACTGGAAGTCTGTACCTCCTGACCCCCTTTTGTCCATTTTTCCCACCACCACCGCCCCTACCTCTGGCAACCACAAATCTGTTCTCTGTATCTATGAGCTTGCTTTTGTTGTTGTTGTTTTTAAAATTCCACATAAAAGTGAGATCATACAGTATTTGTCTTTCTCTGTCTGACTTATTTTCCTTAGCATAATGCCCTCAAGGTCCAACCATGTTGTCACAAATGGCAAGATTCCATCATTTTTTATGGCTGAAGAGTATTCCATTGTGTGTGTGTGTATGTATGTATGTATGTACCTATCTATCTATCTATCTATCTATCTATCTATCTATCTATCTATCTATCTATCTATCTATCTATCATCTATCTACCATATCTTCTTTACTCATTCATCCACTGATGGACACTTGGGTTGTTTTCATGCGTTTGCTATTGAAAATAATGTTGCAATAAGCATGTGGGAGCATATATCTTTTCGAATTAGTGTTTTTGTTTTCTTTGGGTAAGTACCCACAAGTGGAATTGCTGGATTGCATGGTAGTTCTATTTTTAATTTTTTCGGGAACCTATACACTTTGCCATAGTGGGTGCACCAATTTACATTCACATCAACAGTTCACAAGGGTTCCCTTTCTTCCACATCCACGGTAACACTCGTTATTTTTTGACTTTTTGATAATAGCCATTCTAACAGGTATGAGGTGATACCTCATTGTGGTTTTTGATTTGCATTTCTCTAATGATTAGTGATGCTTAGCATCTTTTCATGTGCCCCTTGTTTATCTGTATGTCTCCTTGGAAAATGTCTATTCAGATCTTCTGACCATTTTTTATCAAATTATTTGTATTTTTGCTATTGAGTGGTATGAATTCTTTATACTTTTTTAAAAATAGGTCTTTATTGGAGTATAATTGCTTCACAATACTGTGTTAGTTTCTGTTGCACAACAAAGCGAATCACCCATATGCATATACATGTCCCCATATCCCCTTCCTCTTGAGCCTGCCTCCCCTCTTCCCTATCCCACCCCTCTAGGTCATTGCAAAGCACTGAGCCGATCTCCCTGTGCTATGCTGCTGCTTCCCATCAGCCAACTATTTTACATTTGGTACTGTATGTAGGTCCATGCTACTCTCCCTTCGCCCCAGCTTCGCTCTCCAACCCCATGTCCTTAAGTCCATTTTCTATGTCTACCTCTTTATTCCTGCCCTGCAACTAGGTTGATCAGTATTATTATTATTATTTTTTTTTAGATTCCATATATATACGTTAACATACGGTATTTGTTTTTCTCTTTCTGACTTGCTTCACTCTACATGACAGACTCTAGGTCCATCCACCTCACTACAAATAATTCAATTCCCTTTCTTTTTATGGCTGAGTAATATTCCATTGTATATATGTGCCACATCTTCTTTATCCATTCATCTATCAATGGACATTTAGGTTGCATCCATGTCCTGGCTATTGTAAATAGTGCTGCAATGAACATTGTGGTACATGTCTCTTTTTGAATTATGGTTTTCTCGGGGTGTATGTCCAGTAGTGGGATTGCTGGGTCATATGGTGGTTCTATTTTTAGTATTTTAAGGAACCCCCATACTGTTCTCCATAGTGGCTGTATCAATTTACATTCCTACCAGCAGTGCAGGAGGATTCCCTTTTCTCCACACCTTCTCCAGCATTTGTTGTTTGTAGATTTTCTGATGATGCCCATTCTAACTGGTGTGAGGTGATACCTCATTGTAGTTTTGATTTGCACTTCTCTAATAATTAGTGATGTTGAGCATCTTTCCATGTGCCTCTTGGCCATCTGTATGTCTTCCTTGGAGAAATGTCTATTTAGGTCTTCTGCCCATTTTTTAACTGGATTGTTTGTTTTTTGATATTGAGCTCCATGAGCTGTTTGTATATTTTGGAGATTAATCCTTTGTCTGTTGTTTCATTTGCAAATATTTTCTCCCATTCTGCGGGTTCTCTTTTTGTCTTGTTTATGGTTTCCTTTGCTGTGCAAAAGCTTTTAAGTTTAATTAAGTCCCATTTGTTTATTTTTGTTTTTATTTCCGTTACTCTAGGAGGTGGGTCAAAAAAGATCTTGCTGTGGTTTATGTCAAAGAGTGTTTTTCCTATGTTTTCCTCTAAGAGTCTCATAGTATCTGGTCTTACATTTAAGTCTTTAATCCATTTTGAGTTTATTTTTGTGTATGGTGTTTGGGAGTGTTCTAATTTCATTCTTTTACATGTAGCTGTCCAGTTTTCTCAACACCACTTATTGAAGAGGCTGTCTTTTCTCCATTGTATGTTCTTGGGCATTCTATCCTGTACCATTGATCTATATTTCTGTTTTTGTGAGAGTACCATACTGTCTTGATTACTGTAGCTTCATGGTATAGTTTGAAGTCAGGAAGCCTGATTCCTCCAACTCCTTTTTTCTTTCTCAAGATTGCTTTGGCTATTCAGGGTCTTTTCTGTTTCCATACAAATTGTGAAATTTTTTGCTCTAATTCTGTGAAGAATGCCATTGGTAATTTGACAGGGATTGCATTGAATCTGTAGATTGCTTTGGATACTATGGTCATTTTCATAATATTGATTCTTCCAATCCAAGAACATGGTATATTTCTCCATCTGTTTATGTCATCTTTGATTTCTTTCATCAGTGTTTTACAGTTTTCTGAGTACAAGTCTTTTGCCTCCTTAGGCAGGTTTATTCCTAGGTATTTTATTCTTTTTGTTGCAATGGTACATGGAAGTGTTTCCTTAATTTCTCTTTCTGATTTTTCATTGTTGGTGTATAACAATGCCAGAGATTTCTGTGCATTAATTTTGTATCCTGAAACCTTAGCAGATTCATTGATGAGTTCTAGTAGTTTTCTGGTGGCATCTTTAGGATTTTCTATGTATAGTATCATGTCATCAGCAAACAGTGATAGTTTTACTTCTTCTTTTCCAATTTGTATTCCTTTTATTTCTTTTTCTTCTCTGATTGCTGTGGCTGGGACTTCCAAAACTATGTTGATTAAGAGTGGTGAGAGTGGACATCCTTTTCTTGTTCCTGATCTTAGTGGAAATGCTTTCAGTTTTTCACCATTGAGTATGATGCTTGCTGTGGGTTTGTCATATATGGCCTTTATTATGTTGAGGTGGGTTCCCTCTATGCCCATTTTCTGGAGAGCTTTTATCATAAATGATGTTGAATTTTGTCAAAAGCTTTTTCTGCATCTATTGAGATGATCATATGGTTTTTATTCCTTAATTTGTTAATGTGGTGTATCACATTGATTGATTTGCATATACTGAAGAATCCTTGCATCCCTGGGATAAATCCCAGTTGATCATGGTGTATGATCCATTTAATGTGCTGTTGGATTCTGTGTGCTAGTATTTTGTCCAGAATTTTTGCATCTATGTTCATCAGTGATATTGGTCTATAATTTTCTTTTTTTGTGATATCTTTTTTCTGGTTTTGTATCAGGGTGATGGTGGCTTTGTAGAATGAATTTGGGAGTGTTTCTCCCTCTGCAATTTTTGGAAGAGTTTGAGAAGGATAGGTGTTAGCTCTTCTCTAAATGTTTGATAGAATTCTCCTGTGAAGCCATCTGGTCCTGGACTTTTGTTTGTTGGGAGATTTTTTTTTTTTTAATTTTTTTTTTTTATTTATTTATGGCTGTGTTGGGTCTTTGTTTCTGTGCGAGGGCTTTCTCTAGTTGTGGCAAGCGGGGGCCATTCTTCATCGCGGTGCGCGGGCCTCTCACTATCGCGGCCTCTCTTGTTGCGGAGCACAGGCTCCAGACGCGCAGGCTCAGTAATTGTGGCTCACGGGCCCAGTTGCTCCGCAGCATGTGGGATCTTCCCAGACCAGGGCTCGAACCCGTGTCCCCTGCATTGGCAGGCAGATTCTCAACCACTGCCCCACCAGGGAAGCCCCTGTTGGAAGATTTTTAATTACAGTTTCAATTTCATTACTTGTAATAGTTCTGTTTATATTTTCTTATTCTTCCTGGTTCAGTCTTGGAAAATTGTACCTTTCCAAGAATTCGTCCATTTCTTTGTAGTTGTCCATTTTATTGGCATATAATTGTTTGTAGTAGTCTCTATAATCCTTAGTATTTCTGCAGTGTCAGTTGTGATTTCTCCCTTTTCATTTCTATTTTTATTGATTTGCGTCCTCTACATTTTTTTCTTGATGAGTCTGGCTAAGGGTTTATCAATTTTGTTTATCTTCTCAAAGAACCAGCTTTTAGTTGTATTGATCTTTGCTATTGTTTTCTTCATTTCTATTTCATTTATTTCTGATCTGATCTTTATGATTTCTTTCCTTTTACTGACTTTAGGTTTTCTTTGTTCTTCTTTCTCTAGTTGTTTTAAGTGTAAGGTTAGATGGTTTATTTGAGATTTTTCTTGTTTCTTGAGGTGAGATTGTATTGCTATAAACTTCCCTCTTAGAACTGCTTTTGCTGTGGCCCATAGGTTTTGGGTTGTCATGTTTTCATTATCATTTGTTTCTATGTATTTTTTTATTTCTTCTTTGATTTCTTCAGTGATCTCTTGGTTATTTAGTAGCGCACTGTTTAGCCTCCATGTATTTGTGTTTTTTACATTTTTTTCCCTGTAATTGACTGCCAATCTCATAGCATTGTGGTCAGAAAAGATGCTTGATATGATTTCAATTTTCTTAAATTTTCCGAGTCTTGATTTGAGACCCAAGATGTGATCTATCCTGGACAATGTTCTATGTGCACTTGAGAAGAAAGTGTATTCTGTCACTTTTGGGAGCAATATTCTATAAATATCAGCTAGATCTGTCTGGTCTATTGTGTCATTTAAAGCTTGTATTTCCTTATTTATTTTCTGTTTGGATGATCTGTCCATTGGTGTAAGTGGGGTGTTAAAGTCCCCTACTATTATTGTGTTACTGTTGATTTCTCCTTTCATGGTTGTTAAGCATTTGTCTTATGTATTGAGGTGCTCCTATGTTGGGTGCATAAACATTTATAATTGTTATATCTTCTGCTTGGATTGATCCTTTGATCATTATGTAGTGTCCCTCCTTATCTCTTGTAACAGTCTTTATTTTAAAGTCTATTTTATTTGATACGAGTATTGCTACTCCAGCTTTCTTTTGATTTCCATTTTCATGGAATATCTTTTTCCATCTCTTCGCTTTCAGTCTGTATATGTCCCTAGGTCTGAAGTGGGTCTCTTGTAGACAGCATATATATAGGTCATGTTTTTGTATCCTTTCAGCCAGTCTGTGTCTTTTGGTTGGAGCATTTAATCCATTTACATTCAAGGTTATTATCAGTACGTATGTTCCTATGACCATTTTCTTAATTTTTGGGGGTTTGTTTTTCTGCGTCTTTTTCTTCTCTTGTGTTTCCTGCTTAGAGAAGTTTCTTTAGCATTTGTTGTAAAGCTGGTTTGGTGGTGCTGAATTCTCTTAGCTTTTGCTTTTCTGAAAAGCTTTTCACTTCTCCATTGAATCTGAAGGAGATCCTTGCTGGGTAGAGTAATCTTGGTTGTAGGTTTTTCTCTTTCATCACTTTAAGTATACCCTGCCACTCCCTTCTGGCCTGCAGTGTTTCCGCTGAAAAATCAGCTGATAACCTTATGGGGATTCCTTTGTATGTTGTTTTTTGTTTTTTCCTTGCTGCTTTTAATATTTTTTCTTTGAATTTAATTTTTGTTAGTTTGATTAATATGTGTCTTAGTGTGTTTTTCCTAGGGTTTATCCTGTATGGGAGTCTCTGTGCTTCCTGGACTTGGGTGACTACTACCTTTCCCATGTTAGGGAAGTTTTCAACTATAATCTCTTCAAATATTTTCTCAAACCCTTTCTTTTTATTTTCTTCTTCTGGGACCCCTATAATTCGAATGTTGGTGTGTTCAGTGTTGTCCTGGAGGTCTCTGAGATTGTCTTCAATTCTTTTCATTCTTTTTTCTTTATTCTGCTCCTTGGAAGTTATTTCCACCATTTTGTCTTTCAGCTCACTTATGCGTTCTTCTGCCTCAGTTATTCCATTATTGATTCCTTCTAGTGCATTTTTCAATTGAGTTATTGTGTTGTTCATCTCTGTTTGTTTGTTCTTTAGTTCTTCTAGATCTTTGTTAAACATTGCTTGTATTTTCTCAATCCATGCCTCCATTCTATTTCCAAGATTCTGGATCATCTTTACTATAATTACTCTGAAATCTTTTTCAGGTAGATTGCCTATTTCCTCTTCATTTATTTGGTCTTGTAGGTTTTTACCTTGCTCCTTCATTTGTGACATATTTTTTGCCATGTCCTTTTTTTTTTTTTTTATGAGTGGGATTGTGTTCCTGTCTTACTGGTTGTTTGGCCTGAGGCTTTCAACACTGGAGTTTGTAGGCTATTGGGTAGAGCTGGGTCTTGGTGCTGAGACAAGGAACTCTGTGAGACCTCACTCTGATGAATATTCCCTGGGGTCTGAGGTTCTCTGTTAGTCCAGTTGTTCGGACTCAGAGCTCCCACTGCAGGAGCTTTGGCCCAACCCTGGGTTTGTGAACCAAGATCCCTCAAGCCACCTGGGGTGGCAAAAAAAAAAAAGAATAATAGCAAAGTAAAAAAATAAAATTAGACTAGGAAACTAACAGATATGTGAGGAAGAATATAAAAGTAAAAACATAGATGAATCAACAACTGGAAGGTACATTAGTACCACAATAGTAAAATAGAGGAGGAGGGAAAAGAAAAGAAAAGGGGGGGGGAACGGCATTGGCTGTGGAAGGCAGGGCTTAAGCAAGGGCGAGGTTTGGGCTGGGGATGGGGCCAATGTTCAGAACCCACAGGGCTGGAAAAGGCCCTATGGGCTGTGGGGGGTGGGGCTTAGGCTCAATGGAACAGAAGGGGCCCAGGTGTGCCCCCCACACCTGGTCTCAGAGGGCGGGGGACCTCACCTGGGATCCCAACAGGCTTCCTGGGCATGAGTGGACGGAGAAATGCCCTCCTCTCCTCTCCTGCTCCTCTGGTCTGGGAGGGCCCCTCCCGCCTGCCTCTCCTGATCTCCCTGGCCTCCCTCTTATGCCCCCAAGGACCTACATGCCCTGGAGGGGGCTTTGGAGGGCAGGGGATTAGCCTGAGAGCTCAGCAGGCTTCCTGGGCCCAAGTGGGCGGGGCACTCATCCTCCGCTCCTTTCCTGCTCCTCCCGGAGGGCCCTTTCTGCCTGCCTCTCCTGATCTCCCTGGCCTCAGGGGCGCAGATCCTGTCTGGCTTCCACTTCTCCTCTCCCCTCAGTCCACTTACGTCCTGCTCGTTCACTTTGGGGCTCCTCCCGTCTCCTTGGGCATCAGAGTCCCCCACCAGTGGCCAGCAGGTGCCCTAGTTGTGGGGAGACACTAACTCCGCATCTTCCCACACGGCCATCTTGACTCCGCCTCCTCTTTATACATTTTAGATAATAACCCCTTATAGGATATATGTTTTACAAATATTTTCTCCCATTCAGAAGGTTGCCTTTTCATTTTGTTGATGGATTTCTTCGCTGTGCAGAAGCTTTTTAGTTTGATATAGTCCTACTTGTTTATTCTTGCTTTCGTTATTTTTGCTTTTGGAGTCAGATCCAAAAACTAATCACCAAGACATATCAAGGAGCTTACTACCTACATTTTCTTTCAGGAGTTTTGTGGTTTCACGTCTTATGTTCAAGTCTTCAGTTCATTTTGAGTAAATATTTGGGTGTGGTGTACGACGGTAGTCTTGCTTCATTCTTTTGCATGTGGCTGTCCAGTTTTCTCAATACTATTTATTGAAGAGCCTGTCCATTCCACGTTGTATATTTTTGGATCCTTGGTTGTAAATTAATTGAGCATATATGCCTGGGTTTGTTTCTGGGCTCTCTCATCTCTTCCATTGATCTATGTGCCAGTTTTTATGCCAATGCCATACTGTTTGGATTACTATAGCTTTGTAGTATAGTCTGAAGTCAGGGAGCATGATTCAACCAGCTCTTTCTGCTTTCTCAAGATTCCTGTGGATATTCAGGGTCTTTTGTGGTTCCATACAAATTTTAGGATTGTGTGTTCTATTTCTGTGAAACATGTCATTGTAATTTTGATAGGGGTTACCTTGAATCTGTAGACTTTGAAATTATCCAGGCCACTTTTCCCTGCTCCAGATTCATATTTCTATCTGCCTACACAACATCTCCACTTGAATATCTCATAGGCAGCATTAACTTAACATTATCTTTCTCCCCACAAACCTGCTCCTTCCACAGTCTTCTCTTTCTCAGGAAATGACATGTACATACTTCCAATGCTCAGTTCTGAAAATTTGCTCATTTTTGAGTCCTCTATTTCTCTAACATCCCTACATGTAATATGTCAGCAGATTCTGTGAAGCGTATCCAGAATCAGACCACTTTTGGCCACCTCCACTTCTATCATCCCTTTGCAAGCCAACATTGTATCTCACTTGGATCATTAGTTAGTAGTCTAACTGTCTTGCAGCTTCTATTTCCTCTTTCCCATGTCCTCTTCCCATCCCAAGACCTCAATCACAGCCAAACCCAACCAGATGATCTTTTTAAACCAAAAGTCAAATAATATCACTCCTGAGCTCAAAAACTCTCAGCAGTTTTCCATTTAACTCTAAATAAAAGTCCTTCAATGATTTACTAAGTCCTATGTCATCTGGCATTCTGATCCCTTGTCTTCCTACCCTTTTTTTCTCATTCCAGTATTGCCCCATTAGTCTTGGTGTTGTTTTTGGACAATCCTGGCACACTTAAACTTTAAGGATTTCTGGTCCCTCTCTCTGAAATGCTATTCTCCCAAATAATGGTGGTATCACCTCATGGTATCATTCCTCATCACATTCAAGCCTTTGTTCAAATATACCTTCAGTAAGGCCTCCCCTGACCACCCATTTAACAATGCAGTCCCCTGCTTCCACATGCCCTATCTCCTTTCCCTGCTCTTTTAAAAGTCATAGGCCTTATCATTATTTGATATACTGGAGGGTTTCTTTCTTTATTTGTTAATTGTCTGTATTCCCCCTCTAGAACTTATTACCCCTCAAGGCAGGGATTTTTGTCCTTTTGTTGCTATTTTTTTTCATGTTATATGCCTAGCTCTAGAATACTGCCTGGCAAATAATTGTCTCATGATATAAATTTATTGAAGTAATAGATAAAAGGATCAGAATAATCTTGATAGGCAGAAGTGCTAGGGTTGTTTTAATCTGTCAAGTCCTTAAAGGCCTATATCTTTAACAGAGAATAAAGGAGCTATAAAAAAACACCATCACCCCAGTGATTTTACTTGAAATATCACTGGTGCTCAAGGCTGGTCCTATTTGCTCTCTCCTGATGACCTGTGTTTTATAGGTTTTCCTCCTGTCACCCATCATGACCCATATCAAACTTTGACTGAAAATAGCTGTGACCTTGGTTAAACCTAAATTCTGCTTTTTATTTGTTTTATAATTTCACTACTGGTGTTTCCTTCCAACTTGGTGCAAGTTGGTTCAGAGTTTCCTGACTAAGTCTTCTCTTGGATAAAAGGCACTATGCCTCAGACTGCCTTAACCTCTTAATCTAACCAGCAATCATGCACTCACCATTCTAAGGGGTAAAGAATGGTCATCAAGGTTTTGAAAGTGTTCATGGTACCCATTCGGGAGCGATGCTCCTGTTGCCTGAAGTAGGACAAGCATTTGATTACAGGGGAATTAAGCGGCCAGGGAAATCCTAGGAAAGTTAGATTTAAGGATATCTGAAGCATATAAAACAAAAAAGATAAAAATTAGGTAATGTGAAAGTTAAATGCTGCTTGAAATATTTGAGGTGGAGATTGTGTTGCAGAGGAACGTTAAAAGGAGAAAGGAATTTTTCCAAAGTACTGCATTCGAATATGTCCGTGAGAATCTCAAGTTATAAAGCAGGGCCATTTTCTGTTTTGTTGTTGCTGTTTTTTTTAATATGTTAATCCCAAACTCCTAATTTATCTCCTCCCAAACCCCACCCCTCTGTCTCCCTTGGTAACCATAAGTTTGTTTTCTGTGAATGGCCATTTTCTTTATTCGAAGACTACATATGGTGCTAAACTTAGCTACTACTTTTAGTATCATTTTACAGAGTACTGCAATAGAACTGATTCTAATAATGTAAGCATTGCTTAATTGTCTGATGATGTCAATTTTGATTTTCAGCTGAATAGTAATACTCACCGTTTCCCGGTTGGGTAGAACCTAGAGCAAGCATGGCCATCCCAGGCGCAGTAAGGGTCTCTTGCCAGGCAGCAGTCAGCACAGGCTGTACCGTAGATGTGGCAGCGATGCAGAGACACTTGGGAAAGTCCTTCATTGGAGCTCACATACAACTGTTGCTATTAGAAGAATGATGGTGATTTATTTCAGATGTGGAAGTTAAAAGTGGACTTTCAGCAGGAACACAATATAATATATGCCCACAAACCCTTGGATTCATTTTGAAATAGACTAAAAACAAGAAGCAAAGTACAGAAGGATATAAAGCCAAAATAAATAGAATTTTCCTACGTTAATATGCCTATAACATTACCACTTTCCTGTTTAAAAAAAAAAGTTCAGAGCACCATGTAGAATGGTAATGTATTTTAGACATTGGGAGTCATTGTTCTCTCAGATTTGAGCTAATGTATTACAGATTTAAATTATGATGTTTGTCTTTTTTCTTTGAATGCTGTCTCTTGGCAAAGCACAAGGCAGCTTTCTTATTCTTCAAGTCTGGCAAACCATCACCTTGTAAATTTGAAAAAGTCGAGTCTAAAATAAAGGACACTTTTATGTTTAGAAAAAATAGATGGTAAGTATTAGATAAAATTTTTTTAAAAATTTCACATGCCTTTGAAAGTGACTTATTACTCAGAGCAATTTTAAAATTATTTAGAAGACTGTAAGTATTTATATTTAGACATGTTTTAAACTTTCTGTATGATCCTGAGATCTTCAGCAGCCTAAGTCATAAATAAAGATTTCATCCTCCTTCATTTGTGCAGTGTCAAGAGCTTATTATGATATTTCTCCAACTCTTTTAGCTGTGCATAAAGCAGTTCTCAGGAGTTGAAGGGATGTTTCTAATTCACAGTGCTTATTTTACAAAGGACTGATAATATGTAATTCAAGTTAACATAGAATTTCTAAGTTGGAACTTGAATACATGCACATGTGCACACATATGTGTGTGTATGTGTGTGTGTCTGTATGTATATATGTATATAAATTTAGAAATTATATATAAATTTAAAAATTATATGTAGATTTAAAATTAAATCAGTGAGGGCACCATTGGTCTATCAGGTTCTGGAGGCATATCTCTGAGATTCAGATCCCAGCTACAACAAATTTGCTGGTTAACTTTTCTGAATCTCAGCTTCCTCTTTGGTAAGACTGGGACAATACAGCACTTACTCCATAGATTTTATGTAAGAACTAAATATAAGGGCTAACTCCACATAAAATGCTTAGAATAGTTTCTGGCACCTAAGTGCTTAATGAATATTAAGCAATAGTATTAGTAAACTACCAATGAACAAGTTAGCAATTTATACATTTTCAATTCTAATTAATCATTTGAATCACATCTCAGCCTAGCACGTCTAATATAAATTAATTATTTTATTCAGATCAGTGAATTTTTCAGAAAATAGGCTGAAAATTACTGATCCCCATTTGAGACATTCAAGCTATAAGAAAACAACTGCATGTTTTGACAATAATCATTTCTCTAGAAATATTTGAAATAAATGTTCATTGAGTACATTAATAAATAATATAGTGAATGCATCAGCTTCATTAAAATATTTCAAGGAAACTTGTTTATTTGAGGAAAGGATATAGGTAATTCCATTCTAGAAATTATCTTTTTTATTCATCTATTTTCTGCTATATGGAATGCAAGGATAAATTAGAGAATAAAGGAGCATAAAATGAAAAGTAAAATTTTTAGTTTGAGCATTAGAGAAGGTACTAAATTCGTGGAATTTAAAAATATATAAAATACCATTGGCAATTTGTAGTTCTTTCACACTGAAAAAATAATGCAATACGTAGTTGTGTAAATGAATTCTCCCCCAAATCAAACAGTTACCTTGCCCTGAATCTAATTGCTTTAATTAAACATTTTAAATTATCTACAATATAAGATGTTGAAACAAATTTAATACTCAGTTTTTCCAGTGTATGTTTGTGCTGTACACTGCAATTTAATGGAATACATTGTGTATTACAAGTTCACCAGTTGAATTATGAGCTGAAACCTATAATTGTATACTGTATTAGTATGCCACACCAATGGCTTTGTGTCCATTTTGAATCTTGCTCTGATACTTTCTCCTTCCATTAAACTACTGTAAACAAAGGGATTCCATGCTGACTTCAAAGACAATTCTGACTTGGGATCAGCTCCCTAGGACATTGGGGAAAATGACAAATGGCTTCTTGTTACTTGGGAAAATGTTTGTTATGCACCATACAAACATTTTTACAGATGAGATCTTTAGCTCCCTTGTACCCTATTTATTTTTCTTCATAAAATTTAGTCAAGTGAAAAGAGTACAAGACTGACTATGGAATACTTCTTTATCTGTAACAGACCAAATATGGTGAAGAACACTAAAGCTATATCATCAGTTATGCCAACACATAAAACCTTTATTCCATATTCCAAGAAAAATAAGTCTTAGGCTCTTACAAATAGCAGTTACCGAAGACCCACTTTATTTTAGGCAATTTATATAAGTTAACTCATTTGTGAGAAAGCATTACCTTGCAGAGGCAGAAACTTAGGTCAGTGAAGTAAAATAATTTGTTTATAATTTAAGGTCACGTTGGGTTCAAATGCATGTCAGTCCCATTCTGAAGCCTACCCCATTTTTGATTATACTGCTCTGCCCCTTAGAACTTTTGTTTTAGAGATAGCAACTTTGACGTCTGGAGAGGTGCATGTTTTGCATGTGTAGAGATTGGAATTGGGCTTTTCCTCTCCATGATCATTGTGTATTTGCACGTGAAGGCACAAATTAGAAGATCAAACATTTCTGATAATCATAGTAAAACATTTATTCCCCAGATCCTGAACCCTGATATGGCTTAGATTTGAGACATTCAGATTTTTTAAATGACATGTAAACCCTATAAAATAGCACTTCCTTAGAAATAAGCATAAAAGAATGCACTGCATATTTCAAACATGTGACAGCAACAGGAACTCAAAAGAGGATTGATTACTCATTCCAAGTCCCTGAGACGGTTCGTGATGCTACAGTAGCCCAAACATTATGCTAAATTCTTCCTTCAGAAAGATTATTTTTATTTTGGTTGGCTTCATACACTGTAATATTTGAGAATAGAGGATATACAAATGTTGGAATATCTTACTGCATATATATATATATATATATATATATATATATATATATATATATATATATATATTCTACTCTGATGAACTTCTGTACAAAACTAAGCCTATTTTGTCTTCCACTAAAGCTAAATTCCATATCAAAATTAAGTATGTGGTATACTATTAACAGTATTAATTATTTTGCTAATAGTAAAATTAAATTTTCGGAAATTATAAAATACATTCTTCCACAATAGCAAAATTTTTACATACAAAGAAAATAAAAATGGGGTTGTTTTTACCTTTTTGGATGAAATTTTCATTGTTGTTATAGGAGCGTGATTCTAAAAAAATTAGAAAAACATTGTTAGTTGCTCAAATAATCCTTAAAACAGATTTTACATTCAAAAACTTTTCTTGTTTCTGTTAAAATTCAAGAAATCATCATTTCTCTTTATATGCACATAGAGTTTCAAAGTTTAGCAATAATTGTCTATAAAGTACATTTCCTCTGTTTGGAATAAGGACAGATTTGTTACACAAATATATGCCTAAACTAAAAAAAGTGGCAATTATAACACATCTATCAATATAGTCATTAGAAAAAAATGAAAATTTGAGAAATTGCAGATAATTGAAAAAACTGTATCTTGGAATATTGAACACAGCGCATAACTCAGGATTGGATCTGGGTACTTGGGCTGGGGGGCTGTGGAATGGTACCCCTCCTCAACACAGCACTTTGCATAAGACACTATTGTTCACCTGCCAAATGTTGCTATGCCAAGAAGTATTTGCCTGAGCCATACTTATTCTCTTTGTTGAATACAAAGAAATATTGTTAGGTAAGGTCCTCTTTTGATAAATGTGAATTAGTGAAAGAACCTAAGAGTTATCTGAAATAGTCATCCTTTCTGAAAGTTCCTCTATTCTTAACTTTACTTCTTAAGCATTATTAGTTCCTTTTAAAGATTAAAAATTAGACTCGTGATAACCTGATAATGATGTGTGAAGTTTTATTTGAATAAGTCTAGTGGCAACATGCTCTCAAAGTCAACTGTGCCCTTAATTTTTTCACTTTCTGGAGTTGTGTGTTCCTACAAACATTTTAAAGAGAAAATGGTGATATCTTTAAATACTCAGTTGCAACAGATCATGACATTCATTCAAAATACACACACATACAAAACAAGTTTTGCAATTTATATCCACCTAGGCAACTACTAATAGTTGTACCTCCAATTCAAATTAAGTTTAGGGAAGTTGTACATATTTTCAGAAAATATTCTGAACAGAGGATTAAAAGATATGTTATGGTTCTGCGCTCTTTAAAAACAAAGTGCCTGGTTTTTACATTGAGTTTCCTGCAGTGTATCAGTGTAACACTTAGCTAAGGAATTTATTTCAATTTAAATGTATTATTTCCTCAAGTCCCCATCACAGTATATCATACACATCCAATTATTTTCACCTCACCTCAGAAAATGTGGCACAAACACCATGCTGAAGACAGTAACTGTATTTGGTAACTGTGTCTCTCAATTTAGCCATATGAATCACTGGCACACACATCCGAAAGGAAGCTCAAACTTCTTTAGTCTCTCTTGGGTTGATGTCCCCCAATATGCATTTTGACTGACTCTGTTTTTCCACTGAGAGTTTATTATTTATGATTTAACACCAGCATAACTCATATAACAGACCATAAGTAGTTAGCACATGATCAGAATAACCACATTTCTAAGACCTTTCCACAGAACATATGTAAAACTCACTTAATTAATGTTTCCTTATTAACAAACTCACTTAATTAATGTTTGTGTCAAACTCAATTAATGTTTCCTTATTATCAAAAAAGATATTTCAGAATTAAAAATGAAGTCCTGCAATACGGCCTTTTTGCTATTTTCAAGAAAACTACTGAATAATGTACTTTATATTATTTTGGCCATCCAAGTTGTCCCTATTGAATTGAATGAGAAGAAATATATTATATATATATATTATATGTAAAATGCAGTTTTGGTTAATCCAATGAAACAATTTCTTTACAAAGCAAGGCATAGAAAAGGCACTTGAATGCACATAGTTAATATTTTATGAGCACAATTTTAATGCACTAACCACAAGGAACCTTATGCCAAAGTTAGTCTAGCATTAAAAATTGTAACTTTAATAACATATTGGGAAATTGCAAGAATTCCTCAGTTTCTCTATTTGATTTGATTTTTAAAATAGTTCTTCATATTTAAAATGTATTAGTAAAATCTAATATCATTGTATCTTGATCACTTATGTGCTTATAAATCCAATATTTTTAGTGACTGGGGGAATATATATTAAGTTAATACATTCTGAGTCCACTCAACAAAGCAAGGCAACTTACTGGACTAGCAATAGTCTGCTCCCAGGGGCTTTGAAGTGCTATTTTTACTCCAGTATAGGCTGACTCTGGTTTTTTGGTGTCCTTGGCCATTGTTTCTTAATTGGTTTAGTTGGAAATAGAAGTTTGCAGTAGGATTGATTCCATACCAAAGTTTCTTTGAAATTCTCTGGCTGTGCTTTACCCATCTTTCCAAATCAGGTAAGAGGGACCACTTAAACTGCAATGACCTATATTTTAAGGAGAGAAGGGTTTGCAGGACATAATGTACCTGCTCTCCAGGCTCACAGACACATAAAGAATTGGCACTCTGCCCTCAGTAGGCTACATCTTACAGGACTGAATTTTCCTCTATGTGCCTGTTTTTTGTTGTGTTTTCTTTTTCTTTTTTCTTTTTATCCCAAATTCAAGGACAAAGAGAGTAATACAATGCAATCTCAGTTTCAGACAGAACATGGAGTTTTAAGAGACAACATTTGTTTTATTTAACTAGAGTGACATTTGAGTTGAAATCAATAAAATAAGAGAAAACAGAGCAGTTTTTCTTGAAGTTCCTGGCTAAAAAAATATGAGAAAGTTTATCTAACAATCAATAATGTGGAAGAATTTGGGTCTTGGTGGCTTGTGAAGCAAACGATAAAAGCCCTTTCATGGCAAATCTTCTAGACCTTGACCACAAGAACTCATTTTTTAAAAATAATGATGACCAAAATTCTTCAAGTAGTGATGATAGCTAAAAAACTAATTATTTTATGCTAAGATAACTTAAAATATAAAAAATTACTTCAGAAAAATACTTTTTCTTTATTTCTCATTTTATCTGGTGTTTCCTACCCTCAAAAATTTATAACATTCATTTATTTGATCTTTTATCAAATTTCTTTCCCTCCCCAAGTGGTTGTAAGATTAAAGAATTGCATTTATCATGCGTGTGCTGAGGCTTATAGAATAGATGTTCAAACCTTAAAGACTTTCAACTCCTCCAGAATGAGCTCACCACTGGCAGAGCTGTTAGAAGGAAGAACAACCACCTTCTGCACAGTACCTCGATCTAAATCAGAGAAAGAAACAATGAGATGTAGGAAACAAAGATATTTAGACATAAGGCTACTACTGGCTTAGAATTTAGAATATTGTTTATGTAATTACTTAGTCATCAAAAAAGATTATATACATTGAGCTATTACCATTTGCAATATTCTGATTTCATTATAAATCTCATATGTTTAAACTGAGATTATGTAAAATTCAAAAGGAATTAATAGGAACATCTTATATTTTGCACATATTTGGTACAGTCATAATTATGAGAGAAGAAAGGAATGTCCAAATGTCTTATGAAGTCAAAAGTTCTGTTTCTGAACCAAGTGTGTATTCTTGAAATAGTAATACATAACTTTAAGTTTGGCCCTTAAGAATATTACTCCTCCTAACCAACATTATAAAGTGACACTCTCATATTTTTGTTAAAATTGACACATAATGATTTGATTATTGGAGAAAAAAATTGCTATGAATGAGTTTTTATAATAATTTTATAATAAATCACTAGTACTAGAAATTGACATTTGATCTGTAGCGGTGAGAGATTTTAGACTTGGTAAAATGTTTTACTCACAATTCAAAATAATTTTCAAAGCAGAAACATAGCTATGGCTTTATTTCAGATGTGGACACCTATTCATAGAATAATTCTATGATTTTCACAATTATCTTTATCAGTTGGGAATGTTTCTTTGGGTATTTTTAAAATATAGGGAAAATTTCAAAATTAGATGGGTCGAATAAACTCAAGCAAATAAAAAACGTACTTGTATTTCTCAATTACAGATTGCCAAAAACAGAGACGCCCAAATAAATGTACTATATACAGAAAATGTTACTTAGGTCAAGATTTTTAATTAAGATTGTTTCATATGTAACATAAGCATTTTCTAAACATATAATTATGCCACTCTACCAATCACTTAAGTTTTAGGTTTAAAAGAAACTAGTTGAAATTTAGCAATGTGGGGTTAAAGCAAATTTGTGAGTGATCTGAGAAAGTAAAAATATATTTCCTCACCAAAATATGTTTCTATTAAAATAATTAATGAGCTGCTTCATGAATATCAAGTCATCACTCTGTTAAAGTATAAGAATGTAACTGTGAATTTATAATTTGGACAGGTACATTATCATCAACAGATACTAAAACATCTTCTAATTCTGTTGAGAAATGTCACTAAGAAGAGGTAACTTGAAATGAGCTGTACAGGACTTTACAACTAGGAACCATTTAGTGATGAATACCAATACCACAAATCTCAAATCTCACATCTCAAGCTGGGCGACCACACAGGCAAGCATTATTCTAACATATAAGATCCTATTTATTGTTTATCGTTTCTATTTTATGAACCTAACTGGAAGATAAAATAATTCTTAATAAAAAATAAACTCTACTTTAAAATTTTACCAACTAACAAACTAAAAAATTAAGACATACTAAATAATAATGAAAATCTTTATACAGAAAAATGACAGAGATTTTGCCAGAACAATCCTTGAATCTTGTGAGATTGTAAAGTTCAAGTACCTGATCTTTGAAGTTTCAAACTACGCTCTGTAATTTAAAATTCTCTCCTTAAGCCATACTCAAAAATAAACAAAAATCCTAAAGATTTCCAGGCTCTAGGTGTACTTAAGAAACTTGGAAGTTTCTCTGTTTCACCGTTCAGCTTCCTAAGAATTAGCTCTGTACCAATCTGTACTATTTTCTTGGAAGATAATTAATGCAGGTATAAATTGGAAGTGAAAAAAATTTGGGGATATGGTGCAGAGACACATCACAAGTGAAAATGGATAAATGTGATTGGAGGTGTTCCCCATTTTCTATGAACAATTCATCACAAAGAACAGTGTAAACTTCTACAGGAATGAATAGAATATACCAAAAACCCTAAAATTAAAGCTTTGACATTATAACAGCTAGGGCAGGATTTGTGTGGTATTGTGTGTGTGTGTGTGTGTGTGTGTGGTGTGTCTGGGTGAGTGGGTGGGTGAAAGATGAGGACGTAAAACTATCTTTGTTTTAGGTCATGTTATCATAACGATCACACTCTTTTTTTAAGTCACAACAGCGTTTTACGGTTCCCTGCTGAAGCTTGTAAGGATCACTGCCATTCTACATGACAGCAATGACCACTGCTTGAGTAGAGACTGAGCAGAAGCAGTGTATAACCGTAGTCCCAAATAAAGCTGCATGAGAGGAAATCTTGATTTCAGGAGTTCCCAAAGATAAAACTATCAGCTTTGAAAATAATTTTAAGTATTCTCAAATGAGAGAACTGGCTACTTTTTTACCTAATGTTTTAACTATGAGAACATTATTCTACATAAATCATCATTTCTTCTGAAAAAGCCCACAACAAACATATTTTATTCATGCCATTTATAAAATATTACACAAAGAGCAGCTATAAAAATGGGCTAATAAAGAGACAATGCAAAACTTGGTTTTGACTCATTTGCAATGAAAGATAAAACACCACTTTTATTTATTGTTTGCCTTCCTATTTTAGTCATTTTTTGTTTTGTTGGTAATGATGAGTAATTTCCCTTTAAAAAGTAAAAAAAAAAATTAAAAGGTTAAAAAAATATATTTTTCTACCTAGTAAAACGTCAACTTATCTGAAATTCTTACAGAAATATAAGTAAATTTAAATATTGGTAATGTTTCTACCTCAAAATCAAGTTTAAATAAAATCATAGAAATGCAAGATCCCCACAGTGAAACAAATATTTATTGGATGCCTACTATATGCCTGGATCTATGATAAAAATATATTATTTCAAGAACGTAAATATGCATTTTAATTCCTTTACTTTTCCACATTTAGACTTGAATTGGTACTTTATAAGGTAGCATATCTGCAGAGTTCTTCATTACACTGGTTCAATTTTCATCAGTGTGTCACAAATGAACATATTTGTTCTCATTCTACATATTAAAGCTTTTTATACATAAATTAGAAGTCTTTCAAATTTGTGGATTCAGTATGAATGGAATAGCTTTAGATCCTTGTGAGAATCATCACTATTAAAAGTTGTTAATTCGGATTTTATGAGACCTTGAACTTTTATAATTTGGGGGGGGTCTTCTTTAAATAAAATAATACATAAACACAAAAACAGAGTTGTTTGGACCTTTCCCAAACAATTACAAATGAGGAACTCTAAAGTTTCTGGTAAGTCCACCTCCGACAATTAGCCGAGTTTTCTAAAAAAAAGAAAGTTTCTATAAAACTGGACAATGATACTTTCTTTAAATTGAAGAATCTCTAATTATCCAATGAAATCTCATCTACAATATCTTATCACTACAATTTTATTATCCAAGATCAGTTTTTCACAAGTTAGCAAAAGGCTGGAAAATTCTTCTTTAGTTGAATGCAAATAGCTCTACCTCCCTGTTTATTTTATTCATTGGCCTTTCTTCTACAGCTGCCAAGAATATATAGTACTCAATCTCTTTTTCACATCTCTCCAAGTATATCTTTATACCCTCCATACTCTGTTTCTCTGGTCTAAGCATGATCACTCTGTTCAAGTATATCTTATTCAAATTCAAAATCAGATACTTTTACCTGCCTTTCTCTGAACACCTTGCAGTTTGGGATTATCCTACTTAAAATGTGGTGCTCAGAATTATACATGACTATGCAGTTGTTTTACCACAATGTAGACCTCACTGAGATGGGACTATTTAAAAGCAGGAGTTCTAGTTGATCAACAACTTAGGTGATTGGTCAGGATCTCTAGCACTTGGAACCTCATAAACAGAGATCCCAACTGTAGTGTACACATTTACAAGGCTCCACTCTAGATGTCTTTATATTCCTGCTCCTCTTACAAACTGCCAGACTCCCACAATCTCCAGTTCAGATTCTCAAGAGGCAGATTTAATTTGGTCCAATTTAGTCTTGATGAAGGCACACTGTAAACTGTTGCTTGGTGGATAGATCAGTTGTCAAGTGCCAATGTGTCATTTCAATCAGTTATGGCACCAGGAAGGAGCCAATATATATGCTATCACCCATGGCTGCTCCTTAAGTTGGCCCATGTTAATGGGAAAATTTCTCTCAAAATGCAGTCACGGTAGACACCTTCGGTTTCTTTTCAAAACATACTCACAAAACCTCAGTTCCATGTATAGAAAATACTTTTGAGGTATCCTTGGGCTGAATCATTCACTATTAAGTAAATAAAAGGACTTGGGTTGTCTTCCACCCATTTTTACTCATTGGTTCAACAAGAAATTACTGAGTATCTTCAGTATGTCAGGCACTATCACCAGCATGAATGCAAAGATAAATGGGCATGGCACTCAAGAGCTCACAGTCTAGAATTTACAGTTTTGTGTTTTTTTTTTATGGTTTTTTGAATAGTATGTCCCCACTAAATGTTAGTCATTGAAAAATATGCATTACGGAATATCCATAAAATTCCCAATTACTTATGTCTACATAAAGCCATCTCTGAACCCTTTAGCTTGAAGATGATAATATAGTTATCGAATGTCTTCCTTCTGGCGGTAGTGAGAATGGCATTTCTTGAATATATGCAGCATAAATTCTTTTTGCTTTTGTTCTGCAGAATTGGGATATAGCTTATGTTTCCTTGGGAAAAGCACCTTGCCTACAATATAGTTACAGTTTGCTTGTGTGCAAATGTAAATAATAATCTTAACTTTTGTAATGGATATCTGTTACTAAGGTCTACCTAGAATCACTTCCCCTTTCTTGGTAATAACACCCTGAGACATCTTTTGGAAACAACACCTCTCTCATTCTCAGTCTACATGGTTAAGGAGTGGAGTATCTCTCTTTCAGCCCCAGGGAGATGCCATGACTTAGGCCTGTGCAATTAGAACATCTCTTTGCCCCTATGATTCATGCAGGAGTGGGCATAGAAACAAGTCAGGGCCTAGCCCTCCTTGGGAATTAGATAGGTGGGAGCCTCTTTCTTTCTGAGATCAGGACTGTTAAAGACTTGTAAATTTGGAGGTGCTGAGGCCATCCCTGCTACCACATGCACGGACTCCATTTGAGAATAAACAAAGTGGAAGGCAGAGCTGAAAGTTGGTAAGATAAATTCTGAAAACATCCCATTAGCACAAATTCAGCTATATCTGAGGCTGCCTCCTGCATTTCCCAGTTGAACACACAAAAAAAATTATTATTCTTTAACTAGTTTAAGTAAAGCTTATGGTCACTTTCAGTTGAAAGAGTTCTGACTAATAAATCTAAATGAATAATACTTGGAAATTGCTTAGTATGATGTCTAGTGCATAGTATACCCTCAATAAGTGCAAATTATTTTTTATTTGTAGCTCGACCACTTACTAAACTTTTGACATTATTGGAGTCACTATTTTTTCTGAACCCTAATTTTCTTATCTATGAGATATACATAATAGGCATGCCTTGAATACATTAAAGCATTGTGACATGAATCAAGCAAGACACATCTTACAAGTGATTTGCATAATGTAAATTTATATACAATGATAGCATAGTAGACTCACCAACCCATATTAGTGCTCTTAATTTTCTTCTACTTCATTGAATCTTTAAAGAAAATTCCCCAGACAAACTTCTTTCCTGTATTATATATTTTATAACATCTAGGTGTTCTTTTTCTTTCTAGTACAACAGATCATAGCAATACTATCCTTAAACCTTACCACTGTCTCCAGATGAGAGAACAGCTTGCATTTATAGCACAGTATAAACAAGTGATCAAACATAACTCATTTCGTACAGGTTATTTGAACAGTGTATGTGTATCTGTCTACTGAGTTTCCCCTAAACTAGTCCTTGGAGGTTTCCCTAGAGACTGCTCTGCCAAGCTGTCTGCTTGCCCCTGGGCTTCTGGCTGCCCGGGGATTTGGGAGAACATTGCCTCCTTAATCAGATTTAGTCAGTCCCTTACCCCTGGTTGTTATTCTGTAAAAATATTCCAGTCAGGGTTGGCTTCATGGATGTTAGACTTGTTCAGTCACACATATTTCTGTGGTCAGAAGGGTTCATATTTAGTTTAATGTTCTCTTGTCACCTCCTTGAAATTCTTAATAATTTTAAACAAGAAGCCATGAATTTTCATTTTGTAGAAGGCCCTGCAAATTACGTAGCCAATCTTATTCTAGGTGTTGGTAATTAAAGCTAGCAATTTGTACCAGCTAAGGAGGGACTTCATTCAATTTAGTAAAGACAAACATACAAATTCCAAAGTCATATACTTAACTGTTTCCTCCTTTTTCTCAATCTTCACTATAGTGTCTCTAAATGTCAACCTAAGGAGTCCTATGCATGACTTCAGAGGTTAATTATTGCAGGAAAATCAGTTCTAGTGTTTATTAATTAAAATTAGTATTATCTAAGATAAAATCACTATATTTGTTAAATAACAATACTTTTTTAATTATAGTTTTCTGCACCAATTTGTTTACTAAAATTAAGAAATATATTATAAAGCCAAAAAAGAACTGCAAAAGCTCTGTTTGGCAAATGAAAGCTTTATAGATAATATAGGGAAGAATGAAATGACTAGATACCTTACATTGTTAGTTTCTATAATTAGACCTTACCAATTGGCTGCTTTAGTTCATGTTAGTTAAAATATATATTCATAATAGATTTCTTTATCCTGTTAGTTTATCAAACTGCTGCTACATTCTTTTAATAATATTTTTTAAAATTTGAGAATAAAACTGAATCATAAGTTTATAAAATCTTTATTAGTAGTTTACTGAATACACCTTTAAGAGGTGGCAATTCTATTCATGTATGACCCCCTTTACTATATACATACATATATATATATATATATATATATGTATATATATATATATATATGTATATATGTATATATATTTCTAAACTAGGTCATTTAGCACAATTTCTCACACTTAGCGGAGCTTTTCACACTCAGTAGGTTATCTAAATGCTGTGATGTTGACACCTGCAGCTTCAGCCCTTGGGCAGTTAGAGCCCTAGTTGGTCATCAAAGGCATCTCAAGTATCTCTATTTGAAGGGAGGTCCTTGGAAAGACAGTATCAACAAATGCTATCTATTCAGCCTCTCCCTGAGTGTGATAATGTTAAAAAGTTTGTAGGGTTAAATAAATTTGGATAGTACTAGATTAACCTAAATTAAATAGGTTTCTTTGCTCTTTACTGCAGAACCTTTCAGAACTGTTAAAATACTTTTCCACATTGTGAGGAAAATATAGTATTCAGTGACTTTCAAGTTTATTTGCTGATACCATTAATTTCATTTGACTCCCAAGCACCTACCACCCATGCTCTTTTAGATACCATGTTCTATTATACAAATAGTTTCTCAAAGTGTGGTGTTCAATCCACCTCACTCAAAAAATTAGGGAGTTTCCAAAAAATTTTGATGTTGATTCCCATGTCAGATCACAGATTTATAATTTTTAAAAGTGCTAATTTTAAATAAGCTTTACAAAATAACTATATATCTGCTCAAACATTTGAAAATCACAAAAGATGAACATGTACTTCTTTCTAAGCTATGTCATTTCTTGGTAGTTGTCTGTATTTGTCAAAGAAGAAGCTACTAAATTCATTTTAAAATATCTATTGATTTTTTATTTTTTTCTGCCTAAGTTCAGCTAAAATAACATATTTTCTATGAATATATAAAATTAATGACTTATTTGGAATGTACTAAAATACTCTGGGAGAGTCCCCAAGCAAAATGATAATAAAAAGTTTCAGGTATTTTGAAAATCATAGTGTATATGATTTGTATGTAAAAGTGTACATGTATGAAAAAAGTATATATATCTAAAAAGTGTATATACATATACATATGAAATTACAAAAATACCCACTTAATCTCCAAACATTAAAATACTGTTAAACCTAGAGCTGGTATGGATATAAAGAAATAGGTATTTTCATATACTTTTGGTAGAAATGCATTCTGAAAAATCTTTCTGGAGGGCAATATGGCAGTTGGTCATGATGCAGTAACTGATACTAGAATATCCTTTTTGCAAGAAACAACTGTAAAACTGGATGAGTTATATGAGACAATTCTTTCTAGGTAATGGATAACAGACAGTACAAGACTAAAAGAAGAAAAACTTCACAAGGTGGTCTTCATGATTACCCCACTTTCTGCCTGGGAACAATTTCTCAACAGAGGTGCAGAGAGCAGGTGTCCAAGTAGTGCAGAGTAGTCCCACTGAGATGAGAAGGCAGGTATGAGAATTTAGGGCAGCAGAAGCAAATTAATTCTGTGGCACATGGTATCAGAGAAAGGGAGGTGTCCAGAAAAGGGGTTCTAGAAGGCCATGTGAAAATCCCCTGTGGGTCTATGGCTGATTCCTGGGCTATACATTTGCAGGATGACACTCCCAAGGCTTAACAGATTGCAACTCCTATTGGGAGTACGGAACAGACAAATTATGGGTGCAGCAGCTCTGGAGAAGAGCAATCCTGGTTTAAATTGGAGTTCTGGCTCTATTAGAGTAGACAGATTGCATTAATACCTTGTTAAAAATCCTGGCATCCAGCTGACACAAGAAGGCTGACCCTATAAGAGTAAGTGCCACATTCTAGAGTTAAGAACTACTTTAGGTCTGTCCTAACACAACTTGTAACCAAGATCTGACAAGAGATACAAGGGAGAGAGTTTGGAGTTTGAGTCCTGCTAAATTAGAGTGCTTGAGCACAAGAATTTTAACAGAGAGTAAAGCAAGTCTAAACAAATTCAAGGTGATCAACTAATAATTGACTGCTTGAACCTAAAGGCAAGGTACTATCTACAATGTCCAGTATCAAAAGCAACAAAAATTATTGTATGTGGAGAGAGAGAGAGAGAGAGGGAGAGAAGAGGAATGAATGCATGAGTGGTTAGTCTTCGGGAAGAAAAAGAAGTTGAAATTATCCAAGATGTTGAATTTAGCAAGCAGCAACTGTAAAGCAGCTATTATAGCTATTATAACTATGTTCAAAAAATTAAAAGGGAATCAGAAATGAAAAGAAGTTATGGTCTTAATGAATGAACAGACAAGAAAAATTCAGCAAAGAAATAAAAACTATAAAAAGTCAAATGGATATTTTAGAACTAAACTATAATAACTAAGATAAAATATCACTTTTACAGACAATAGCAGATTGGGGTTGAAAGAAGAAAGTCAGTGAACTTGAAGCCAGATCAATAGAAATTATCCAGTTGTGAGAACATAGAGAAAAAAATTGAAGAAGATAAACAGAGTCTTTTGGGCATGCCTGACATTACTGAATGGTCTAATATATGTGTAATTAGAGTTCTGAAAGGAGAATAAGGAGAGACTGGGGAAGAAAAAACTATATGAAGAAATAATGGCCGAAAATTTCCCAAATTTAGTGAAAAATAATGTGTTGTAGATCTAGGAATTCTGTGAGACCCTAGCTAAATAGATATAAAAAGAGCCATGCCTAGGCACATTATATTTAAATCGCTGAAAACAAAACTTATAGAAAGAAAACTTTGAAAGCAGCCAGAGAAAAAAAGACATTATGTCATGAGAGCAAGGAATATAATTATTGCTGACTTTTTATTACAAACAATGGAGGCAGAAGATAACGGAGTGACCTTTTTTTAAATACTGAAAGAAAAAAAGAGTTAACCCAAAATTTAATACCCATTGAAAATATTCTTTAAATAGTAAGATGAAATCAATCATTTTTTAGATAAATAAAAGCTGGGAAATTTTGTTGCCTGCAGACCCCCTTCATTTGAAGAAATGCTAAAGGATGTCTTTTAGTCAATGGAAATAATACAAAATAGAAACAGGTTTATAGGAAGAATAAAGAGAATCAGATATGACCTCTTTCCATTAGGGCTGATTGGTCTGTAGATATGTTTTGGAACTTCTGCAGCCATTTGCAAACATGAGAAAAGTTAACCTAAGAACAAAGCTGATCTCTGCTCCCTGCTAAGGAGGACAGAGCCAAAAACTCCAAAGAAAGAAGCTGGGGTCCTGGTCAAACAACATGTAAAACCATTCTACAATTGTGTTTTTCAGTTTTGTGAACCAATAAATCTGTAACAAAATGTAAGTAATAATATTTATGAGACTCTTACGTGACAGTAAAATAAAATATCCCTCTCTTCTCTCCCAAATATGCCAAGCAGAGCTATTTGTGATATCTTACAGAGTAAAAAAATAATTAGTATATATAGTATAATCCCTCTGT
Source organism: Balaenoptera musculus (assembly GCF_009873245.2). NCBI lineage: Eukaryota > Metazoa > Chordata > Mammalia > Artiodactyla > Balaenopteridae > Balaenoptera > Balaenoptera musculus. The sequence goes on along the minus strand of NC_045793.1, from coordinate 83,881,522 downwards.
ATAAGTAGCGGGTTACACTAAATTTTTAATATGGGCTTATAATCTTTTTTCTGCAACTCTAAATTTCAAAAGTTTTTTTTTTTTTTTTTCTTTAAGTGCTTTGGTGGTTAAAATCTGCCCTGACTTGAACTCTTTTGGTCACAAAATTTGACCTGCACTTACTTAAGGCTATTTATGGTCTTTATGTATTACACTTGGTTTGAAGATTTCTATGTTTCACTGTAGAAATAGTACTGTGCATTTCACTGTGATGCAAGGTTCTATAAGCCATTTTATCTAATATATATGTACACATTACCTTGTCCTATTCACATACTTCTTAATGCTGAAATACATTTGGTTTCAAATTAGGGAATACAAACTAGGATTGCTTTTTTTTTCTTTTTCTTTTTTTGTTCATCCATTTTCTTGATTAAAAAATATTTAGCTCAAGCAATAAAAAAAATAATAATTTAAGAGATATAATTAAGTAAAGCTATAGATCGAAATAATGTTCTGGTTATTACTAAAAAGATAAAGTAGAATGTAAGTATTCAGAAGTAAACTAAAGCTACTGTATAATTCAGGACACTGCTATTGAGTCTGCCTAACATCAGTTACATTAGAAGGAATACAACAAATTAGTACTGTTTCACCATGTGCTGAACGCTGAGTACACGTGTAACTGCGCTCTATGATGGTTCTCTCTTTGCAGTTAGCTCTCAGGAGTAGATAAGCGTTGCTTATTAACAGCCCAGTGAATGGCAGTTCCCACACCACTACTGAAAAAAAATACACCTATTTCCCCAAACCTACAATAGTGTCCTCTATTCTTATCCATTCTGGTTTTATACTTGAAAATGGTGTAAACTTGAGCAAATCTGCCTCCTGTAAGCCTTTTTATTTCTCTATAAAATGTGGATATAGTATTTGCTTTACATACCCGACAAGGCTGTTCAAGATCAAAGGCAAAAGTCTATGTGAACCTTCTTTGTAAACACTACAGAGAGTATAATTTTTCTCTTAGTGTTCTGAATTGTCATTCCTTATTGTCACTCTTTACCTGTTACATAAATTACTTACTGTTCTTATATACCAGCGCTTTACTTTTATCTATAATTTCCAAACAAAACAAATGCCTCTCATTTATTACAGGCAAATTCATCTATGGTCTGTCATTAAAGGTTTTGTTTCCTTTCTGCTTTTCCTGATACAGTGTACTCAAATTTAAGTAATGCTGTAAAATAATTATGCACATATTATTAATTGCCTGTTTCCTCCCACAAGAATATGAACTTTATAAAAAGAGAGACACTTGTGTATTTTTTTCACTGCTTATTTTTGGTGATTAGAATAGTATCAGGATTTGCAATAGAAATTCAAAAATATTTATGTATGCACAAATATACTTATATATATGCATATTTATATTCATACATATGTATGATTGATGTCAATGAATATATATCTACTGTATAGATATATGTGTATATGTACCTGTTGAATGCTTACTAATTTCTAGGCAGTACATTCAAGGTTTTATACACATCATCTCATTTAATCTTTAAAATACATCCATAAAGTAGGTATAATTAAGAAAACCAGGCTTAGAGATGTTATATAATTTGCTCCAGGTCATATAACTGGTAGATGATACAGAGCAGAATTTAAACATACGTCTTTTGAAGTTAAAGCATGTTCCCTAACCCTTAGCCTAGAATTTATCCAAGAATAACTTATTATAACTATTCTAACAAGTTATTCTGTTTTTAACAAGGTTTTGGAGAAATCCCAAACAAAATTAGAATTGATCATTATGAGAATATCTCTGGAAATTTTAATTTCCCATTTCACACTGCCATATGTAGGACCTAGGATTTTACAGGTAAGCACACACACGCTTGTATCCATTACTGCTGTAGAAAGTTTTGGAGTTAATATCTAGATAAGCTAATCGAGAAGTAGACTTCTGGGGCAAACTTTTAAGGCCAACAATCTTAGTAAACTGGCAATTTTATAAGGAGTGACTAAATTATAAGCTTTGACTTAGTTGGGGCTTACCAAAAAATCAGAATACAGCAAAATGTGCCATTTTAAAAAGTTGACTTATTTATTCAACTAAGGTTTCTGTCCTCATGAAAAATATCTAATGTATCAAAATGTGTTTAATTAAGTTACAATATAATATGTTCTGGTTCTAGAAGCTAATTTTCCCTGTAATGATTTTGAAAAATATCTAACAGTATTAGACCAAGGGATAATCCATCAACATATGGATTACTGTAGCTATTTCCTGGTGATACAGCTAAAAATAATACTCAAATAGGGTCTCAGGAATCACTAAAATTAATGTTTTAGGATTTTGTAAATTACCAAAAGGTACATATCATGTTTCATTATCCTCCATTGCATTATATCATGAATGTTTTATTTACATCTCAATTTAAAACAAACAGACTTACATGCAGGTGCATGTCCTATATAAAGTTTTACTGATTCTACACAGGATGAAATAACTAAATTTCCAAAGATGCAAAATTGGAGCTAACTCTTTCTACTTAATCCTTTATCATTTGGGGAAAGAATTGCTCATCTGAGATTAATGAATTTTATGGTCATTAATTAATTTATTTTCTGCACCATTTTTACCATAAGATAGGCTGTTCTGCATTAATTTGCAAAAATTAAAGCACATACAGAAGCTGACTTGGAACATTTACCTATGTTTCTGGGTGCTTGGGTAAAGAGGAGCTTTCCCCTCTTCATTTAGTCATCTCTCAATCCACCATGGACTTGCTCATGCTAACGCCTTCTTACTGTTCACAACTCATTCTTTCCACTGGAATGGTTGTTCTCCTCTCAAACTTCACTGGTCTTCAAGAAGACAGGCTAATGAGGAAAGGAACGTATTGCAAGGGCAGTCAGACATAACTGCTACATCTGATGATCTCGACCACGGCTTCTTTCCTGCCTGCTATTCTCTTCTCTCCAGGTCACCATGATATTATTTCCTCTTATTCTCCTGTTACTTTCATGGTCACTTTTTCTCCATTTTCTTAGTAAATACTCTGTATTTTCCTACCGTTTAAATGAGCTCCCCAGAGTTAAATCCTTATCTGTATAGTTCCTAGACTGACCTCAAGAATTGTCATGGATTCAGCTAACACCTACATTGCTAATGACTCCTGTATCTACATCTCTAGCACAGCCCTCTCTGCTGAAGTGTATCTACAACAACACCCTCTTTGGCTTATCCATCTGAATGGTCCACAAAATCTTTAACTCAGTGTGAGACAGACCTGGGTTGGAACTTAATTACTGTTTCTAATAGCTTCTCGAACATAAGCTCAGTTTACACAGTTGTAAAATGGGGATAATGCTTCTACCTCATTGGGATGCTATGAGGTTTTAATGAGATAGTGTATTTTAGGTGGTAAATTCAGCTTCTAATCATAACAGGTCATAGGAAAAGACAGGTGTGCTCTTCAGAAGGAATTCATTACTTCCCAAATCTGCTTGCTGATTCTATATTCCCTTGATCAGTGAATGGTACTTCTTTTCACCCCTTTGCCAGACCATAAATCTACAAAACAATTTAGACACTTTTCTTCATCTGCCTACCCTTCCCTCATCAATTTGTTATCATCAGGTCCTTTCCTCTTCCTAAATACCTCTTGATAATCTCTCTCAATCTCTGACTTCTAATACCTGTTTTAATTTAGGCTCTCATCAGTTCTTGTCTATAAAAAACAAAAGTCTCTTAACTGGCCTTCTTTCCTCAGTCTGTAATGTATCCTCCCCACCAATGCCAAAGAGATCTATTTAACTGTATCTGGGCAGTGACTGACCTATTCTAAGGTGAACCCTACTAAGTCATGCCCTTGTATAACTTCTCCCCTTGAGTGCAAGTGGATGTGTGATTTGCTTCTAGGCCAAAGAATAAAGCTAAATTGATGGTATGTCAATCCCATGATTATGCTCCATTGTATGAGACCCCGTGTTAGCAGAATGAAGGAGCAAACAATCATGTTTTGAATGGCCAATGGCAGGGAACTGCAGGGCCTCATTCTTGCATCAGGAAGGAACTTAACTTTTCCCAAAACCATGTGAGTTTGGAAGAGAATTTAAACTCCAGAAAGGAATGCAGTCTGGTTTACACTTTGACTGCAGCTTTGTGGGACCCTGAGCAGAGAGACCATGATCCAGGGATTAGGACTTTGGGGGGCTCTTATTCTGCTGACCACATTAGTGAAAGAGAAAAATAAGCATAAAACTAAGTAAAACATTTATGACTCTAAACTAAGTAAAACATTTATGACTTACCTCAGAAAATCCAGTTTCAAATCTTTTTGGTTCAATTCACACTACACTTCATATTCTACAATGAAACCTTTCTTTCCATTTTTGACAATTTGAACTTTTCTCAGTTCCATAAAACTGTTTTAAAAAACTGGCTTCCCACAAAGACCACCCTCACAACTGACACCTGGCTATGCACCTCCTTTGGGCAGTCACATAGAGAGGGCCTGGTCTGGCTGGGTAGTGGGCTGTGAGATTTTCTCCTGGGGACAAAGGCTGCCAAGTCCGCTTCAGGGAAGCTTGGCAGCACATCAAGAACAAGAACAGAGTGTGGTTATTTCTTCTTAAGATGCAGACAGAAGACTTCATAAATTAATGTCTTTAGGCTAGAAAATTTTCTTACATTCATATAAGAGTAAGGGGTTAAATGAAGGCAACATACGGATTAGGTTTGACTGTAGTTGTTTTATATTAGTGATTAAATAGTAAAAGAACTAGTGATAAAGAGCATATCGTTGCCATCTCTCCTGCTGAGAGGCACTATCTCCTTGTGTGATATTCTGAAATCCTCCATATCTATCTACTGAATATGCAAAATCTATTTTAAGTAAATAGAAGCCTGCAAATTAGATATATGTGTTTTGGTGAGTGCATAAGACATTTTGGACACAGATATAAGCCCCAGTTCAAAACAAGTTTTATAACGCACAAAGATTTAGTGATATATCAAAAAATAAGATGAAGTACTATTCCATTTCTGTACTCTACTCTCCCCCCAAAGTATTACCTCCTTCACTCCTAAATATATGGTAACTGACATAAAAAGATAACAGAATCACAGGTTAATTGGTTAATTCACATACAAATCCAGTCTGTTCCAAGTCTTTTCTGTCACCTTGTAAGATGTATCTCGTTCACATGTAAGACGTGGTGACAGCATGTGGATGGGCAAAAGTGAGTGATGTCATTCAAACAAAGCAATGCTGACGCTAATGTTGAATGTCAACGCATCAGCAATATCTTCTTGACATATGTGGATGAAACATTTAATGCATAGTAAAATGAGACAATATAAATTAAATTACCTTAACTTCATAAAAGGAAAATACGTAAAGTGGTGATGGTAGAGGAGGTAATTAACTTGAAGAGGGTAAATGCTCAGGATGTGAAATCAGACAGCAAGAGGTGATATTCTGGTTGTATCATACACTCAATATTTATGTGATCTTCACTTATCTGAGCTTCTGTCAAACACGATGGAGGATAAGTGCAACTCATTCACTCATTCATTCAAATAATATCTACTGAGTGACAACTTTGAGTGATGCACTATTCTAGGTACTGAGGATATACCAATGAATAAATCAGACAAATATCCTTGCTCTCTATGGAGTCTACAGTCTCACAATTCTTCATCGGGTAGCTATAAGGGCTGGAGGTGATTCAATAACATATCTGGCAAAAGATAAGCACTGTAAATAACTTTAATTAGCATCATTATAATAGTAATAAAATATTTCAGAAACTTGAAAAAGTATACTTATTTGCATAATAAGTAACATACTAAATAAGTAAATGGGTAATTCAGGCAAACTAGCAACACTAAAATTTGTATAATAATTATGTGAGATTTTATGCTAGCTTTAAAAGAATGTATCTCTGAAGAATAGTTAAAGGAAAAGAATTATGCTTAAAAAACTTTTTTTCAGCAATTATCCATATATTTATTTTTAACAAATTGTCTTTTTAAAGTAAAATTTAAATGAGAACATTTGTCTCTGGATTAACAATCACTATATGGGCTCTCTTACATTTTTTTCTCTTCACATATCCCTTTTGCTACTCTTCTACATGATCAAGCAGTCATCACACCATGATTTATCATCTTTCTCCTGTCAATTCAGCCATCACTCCACTCTGTTCTATTAGTATTTCCTGCTGTGAAAAATCCCTGTAGAATCCTTGGTAAACTCTCAGAAGTTTCCAGATTCTGCTTTGGAAAGCAGTGAACCACAATGTTATTAAAAACCAGTGACTTATAAGGGGATTTGTTCCTTACTCCTAAGCAAAGGAGTGACACTCATGCACAGCTTCCAACTAACAGTATAGTCTTTTCTGAAGTCAAATGTACTGTTCCAGCTATCAAATTTTACATCTTGAGTAATTTAGGGAGTTCTTTAAAAATCAAAATGCCTGGCTCTGCAGTTTATTAAGTGTGCCATTCCAAGAGCTGTGACTGCCAGAACTTGTTAGTTACTATGAAGGCAGTTATCCTGTAATGCTGCAAGGCAAACATATTAAGGTTTGAGTCACATATGTGGGCACACACTTCAAAACTCCACACTTTCAAAGGACTTACTGGAGTCCACAGTCCAACTTAGTACTCGTCCAGTTAAACAGACGTTAAGAAGAGCATGAAACACTACACACTATATAAGAATTTTCGCAGAGTAGCACATGTATTGAGCTTACATTAAAAAATCATAATGGCATTAAATCATCCTAAACCTCTAACAAACATTCACAAGAATACTCTCACTCTTTCCTCAGAAAGCACATGGCATTCTGATTCATATTTCGTGCTAAAAATGTAAATTTGACAAAACGTGTCTGAAATTGACCTAGACACAAATATTTTCATAACTCCAGAGGCAAAAGGAAAACAGGCAAAAATCTCTTCACTGTGCATTATAGTTGGCTTTGAACAAACAGCATGGACATAAGCAGTAGGTGGCAAAGTTAAAATAGAAATGTTAATCCTATGAGAACACTTGCCTGCTGTTTTATAGCCCTTCCTAAAATTAAAAAAAAAAAAAAAGAAGAAGAAGGAACATAAAAATACCCATCGCCCTAAATACTAAAAACTAAAAAACAAAAAAATGAAAAACCCAAAATGCTACAGAATATCAACAAATAATACCAAATTTTAGAAAGCACTGATTTTAAATTACATTTTTTTCAACCTGTGTTCCTTTTTAGGGGGTGTAGAAGCAGGAATGAATGGGAAAATAATTAAGTAAACTTGGTTTCTAGTTTAAGTTTTAATAGAATAGCAAGACATTTTTTACTCAAGATTAAAAAAGATGTATTTATATGAAGCAACATTACAAATTCTTGTATTATAGCTACATATTAGAAAACAGCTTCTTTCAGAAGTCTTAATTTTTCTAATATTATATAATTATTAAATAAAAAGGAGTCAGCAAATTTTTTCTGTAAAAGGCCAGATAATAAATAATTTAGGCTCTTTGGGCTAAGCAGTCTCGGTGGCAACTACTCAACTCTGCTGTAGTAGCACAAAAGCAGCCACAGACAAAATGTAAATGAATGAACGTGGCTGTGGTCTAATAAAACTTTATTTGTGGGCACTAAAATATAAAAATCTTATGATTTTCACTGCTCATGTAACATTCTTCTTGTTATTTTTTATTCAGTAGTTAAAAAATGCAAAACATTCTTAGCTTACAGACCATACTTGCAGTGGGCAGTGGGCTAGATCTGGCCCATGTTGTAGTTTTCTGATCCCTAGACTAGACATTGATAACGCAAACTAAGAAAGAAAAGATGACAGGACAAAGCTTACTTTTCTTTCTCCCCTCCCTCCCTCCCTTCCTTCCTTCTATTTATTTACTTATAAATGTACATATGTACATAGTATGTATGTATGTATTTATTTGTTTGTTTATTTTGTCAGCTGACAGCACACAAAAACTAATGAGGCAGTCCTAGAAGGGTGGAAAGCCAGATTACCAGCCTCTCAAGCTCAGCCAGAGTAGTACACTGTAATGGACTAACTGTAACAGTTATTGGGCATTGAGCCCACACAACTACCATGGAGATTCTGTGAACTACAAATCATTCATAATAGTCAAAGTGGATACAGTTACAAGATACGTATTTGCATTCCAATGACCTGTCACATAAGTTTTTCCTATGGCAACTTTTTTGACAACCAATGTCTTCATCAAATTTCCTTGAATTCTCCATGAAGGTACAGAGAAAAGGGAAGCCATGAGAGAAGCTTGCTTCATTGTGGGAATAACTGAAGCATCATTATTTATTTATAACAACTAAAGAGCTATTTGGTACTTGGGGATTTGACAACACCCAAGACATATTATATCCTTCCTAAGACATTTAGATACACAAAGCTAAGAAATCTTGGGAACAGTGACCTGTGTTTCTCCTAAGTTCTATTTCAGAAAAGGCTATTTTATTCACTTTTAGCAGCAAACAAGCACAGAGAACTCTCTTCTGAAGAAATTTCACCAGAAATCCAAGATCTACTTAGGCAGAAAATATTTCATCACGATATACTGTTTTCTAGAGTTTCACGAAAGTTGAAATCACTTTTAAAAATTACAATGTGGTCTGATATAACCATTAGGATAAGGTTCAATGGTTAAGTGAGTTACCATCTATTCAGAAAGATTCTGTTGGCAGAGGCATTATCATAACATGCACTTTCCCATTAGGATACAGTCTTCAAGAGACTTATGTGGCTTTGTAAGCAATCATTAGTGAAGCTTCCCACTACAATTAAAAACAGATGCCTAAATACTGTTTTTGAAAATAATACAAGCTTTTTCTTTTCTTTTTTTTTTTTTAACATCTTTATTGGAGTATAATTGCTTTACAATGGTGTGTTAGTTTCTGCTGTATAACAAAGTGAATCAGCTATACATATACATATGTTCCCATATCTCTTCCCTCTTGCATCTCCCTCCCTCCCACCCTCCCTATCCCACCCCTCTAGGTGGTCACTAAGCACCGAGCTGATCTCCCTGTGCTATGCAGCTGCTTCCCACTAGCTATCTATTTTACATTTTGTAGTATATATAAGTCCATGCCACCCTCTCACTTCGTCCCAGCTTACCCTTCCCCCTCCTCATGTCCTCAATTCCATTCTCTACGTCTGTGTCTTTATTCCTGTACTGCCCCTAGGTTCTTCATAACCGTTTTTCATTTTTTTTTTTTTTTAGATTCCATATATATGTGTTAGCATATGGTATTTGTTTTTCTCTTTCTGACTTACTTCACACTCTATGACAGACTTTAGGTCCATCCACCTCACTACAAATAACTCAATCTCGTTTCTTGTTACGGCTGAGTAATATTCCATTGTATATATGTGCCACGTCTTCTTTATCCATTCATCTGTCAATGGACACTTACATTGCTTACATTACATTGTTTATTCTTGTTTTTATTTCCGTTACTCTAGGAGGTGGGTCAAAAAAGATCTTGCTGTGGTTTATGTCAAAGAGTGTTTTTCCTATGTTTTCCTCTAAGAGTTTTATAGTATCTGGTCTTACATTTAAGTCTTTAATCCATTTTGAGTTTATTTTTGTGTATGGTGTTACGGAGTGTTCTAATTTCATTCTTTTACATGTAGCTGTCCAGTTTTCCCAGCACCACTTATTGAAGAAGCTGTCTTTTCTCCATGGTATTTTCTTGCCTCCTTTATCAAAAATAAGGTGACCATATGTGCGTGGGTTTATCTCTGGGCTTTCTATCCTGTTCCATTGATCTATATTTCTGTTTTTGTGCCAGTACCATACTGTCTTGATTACTGTAGCTTTGCAGTATAGTCTGAAGTCAGGGAGTCTGATTCCTCCAGCTCCGTTTTTCTTTCTCAAGATCGCTTTGGCCATTCAGGGTCTTTTGTGTTTCCATACAAATTGTGAAATTTTTTGTTCTAGTTCTGTGAAAAATGCCATTGGTACTTTGATAGGGATTGCATTGAATCTGTAGATTGCTTTGGGTAGTACAGTCATTTTCACAATGTTGATTCTTCCAATCCAAGAGCATGGTATATCTCTCCATCTGTTTGTATCATCTTTAATTTCTTTCATCAGCGTCTTATAGTTTTCTGCATACAGGTCTTTTGTCTCCTTAGGTAGGTTTATTCCTAGGTATTTTATTCTTTTTGTTGCAATGGTAAATAGGAGTGTTTCCTTAATTTCTTTCAGATTGTTCATCATTAGTGTATAGGAATGCAAGAGATTTCTGCGCATTAATTTTGTATCCTGCTACTTTACCAAATTCATTGATTAGCTCTAGTAGTTTTCTGGTAGAGTCTTTAGGATTCTCTATGTATAGTATCATGTCATCTGCAAACAGCAACAGTTTTACTTCTTTTCTGATTTGGATTCTTTTTATTTCTTTTTCTTCTGATTGCTGTGGCTAAAACTTCCAAAACTATGTTGAATAATAGTGGTGAGAGTGGGCAACCTTGTCTTGTTCCTTATCTTAGTGGAAATGGTTTCAGTTTTTCACCATTGAGGACGATGTTGGCTGTGGGTTTGTCATATATGGCCTTTATTATGTTGAGGTAAGTTCCTTCTATGCCTACTTTCTGGAGGGTTTTTATCATAAATGGGTGTTCAATTTTGTTGAAAGCTTTCTCTGCATCTGTTGAGATGACCATATGGTTTGTATCCTTCAATTTGTTAATATGGTATATCACATTGATTGATTTGCATATATTGAAGAATCCTTGCATTCCTGGAATAAACCCCACTTGATCACGGTGTATGATCCTTTTAATGTGCTGTTGGATTCTGTTTGCTAGTATTTTGTTGAGGATTTTTGCATCTATGTTCATCAGTGATATTGGCCTGTAGTTTTCTTTCTTTGTGACATCTTTGTCTGGTTTTGGTATCAGGGTGATGGTGGTCTTGTAGAATGAGTTTGTGAGTGTTCCTCCCTCTGCTATATTTTGGTAGAGTTTGGGAAGGATAGGTGTTAGCTCTTCTCTAAATGTTTGATAGATTTCACCTGTGAAGCCATCTGGTCCTGGGTTTTTGTTTGTTGGAAAATTTTTAATCACAGTCTCAATTTCAGTGCTTGTGATTGGTCTGTTTATATTTTCTCTTTCTTCCTGGTTCAGTCTCAGAAGGTAGTACTTTTCTAAGAATTTGTCCATTTCTTCCAGGTTATCCATTTTATTGGCATATAGTTGCTTGTAGTAATCTCTCATGATCCCTTGTATTTCTGCAGTGTCAGTAGTTACTTCACCTTTTTCATTTCTAATTCTATTGATTTGAGTCTTCTCCCTCTTTTTCTTGATGAGTCTAGCTAATGGTTTATCAATTTTGTTTATCTTCTCAAACCAGCTTTTAGTTTTATTGATCTTTGCTATTGTTTCCTTCATTTCTTTTTCACTTATTTCTGATCTGATCTTTATGATTTCTTTCCTTCTGCTAACTTTGGGTTTCTTTTTTCTTCTTCTTTCTCTAATGGCTTTGGGTGTAATATGAGGTTGTTTATTTGAGATTTTTCTTGTTTCTTGAGGTAGGATTGTATTGCTATAAACTTCCCTCTTAGAACTGCTTTTGCTGCATCCCATGGGTTTTGGGTCATCGTGTTTTTATTGTCATTTGTTTCTAGGTATTTTTTGATTTCCTCTTTGATTTCTTCAGTGATCTCTTGGTTATTTAGTAGTGTATTGTTTAGCCTCCATGTGTTTGTATTTTTTACAGATTTATTCCTGTAACTGATATCTAGTCTCATAGCGTTGTGGTCAGAAAAGATACTTGATATGATTTCAATTTTCTTAAATTTACCAAGGCTTGATTTGTGATTAAGGATATGATCTATCCTGGAGAATGTTCCATGAGCACTTGAGAAGAAAGTGTATTCTGTTGTTTTTGGATGGAATGTCCAATAAATATCAATTAAGTCCACCTTGTTTAATGTATCATGTAACGCTTGTGTTTCCTCATTTATTTTTATTTTGGATGATCTGTCCGTTCGTGAAAGTGGGGTGTTAAAGTCCCCTACTATGATTGTGTTACTGTTGATTTCCCCTTTTATGGCTGTTAGCATTTCCCTTAAGTATTGAGGTGCTCTTATGTTGGGTGCATAAATATTTACAATTGTTATATCTTCTTCTTGGATTGATCCCTTCCAAAGAAGAATCCTTCTTTGTCTCTTGTAATAGTGTTTACTTTAAAGTCTATTTTGTCTGATATGAGAATTGCTACTCAAGTTTTCTTTTGATTTCCATTTGCATGGAATATCTTTTTCCATCCCCTCACTTTCAGCCTGTACATATCCCTAGGTCTGAAGTGGGTCTCTTGTAGACAGCATATATATGGGTCTTGTTTTTGTATCCATTCAGCCAGTCTATGTCTTTTGGTTGGAGCATTTAATCCATTTACATTTAAGGTAATTATTGATATGTATGTTCCTATTACCATTTTCTTAGTTGTTTTGGGTTTGTTATTGTAGGTCTTTTCCTTCTCTTGTGTTTCCTGCCTAGAGAAGTTCCTTTAGCATTTGTTGTAAAGCTGGTTTGGTGGTGCTGAATTCTCTTAGCTTTTGCTTGTTTGTAAAGGTTTTAATTCCTCTGTCAAATCTGAATGAGATCTTTGTTGGGTAGAGGAATCTTGGTTGTAGGTTTTTCCCTTTCATTACTTTAAATATGTCCTGCCACTCACTTCTGGTTTGCAGAGTTTCTGCTGAATGATCAGCTGATAACCTTATGGGGATTCCCTTGTATATTATTTGTTGTTTTTCCCTTGCTGCCTTTAATATTTTTTTCTGTATTTAATTTTTGATAGTTTGATTAATATTTGTCTTGGCGTGTTTCTCCTTGGATTTATCCTGTATGGGACTCTGTGCTTCCTGGACTTGATTAACTATTTCCTTTCCCATATTAGGCAAGTTTTCAACTATAATCTCTTCAAATATTTTCTCAGTCCCTTTCTTTTTCTCTTCCTCTTCTGGGACCCCTATAATTCGAATGTTGGTGCATTTAATGTTGTCCCAGAGGTCTCTGTGACTGCCCTCAATTCTTTTCATTCTTTTTTCTTTATTCTGCTCTGCGGTAGTTATTTCCACTATTTTATCTTCCAGGTCACTTTCCGTTCTTCTGCCTGCATTATTCTACTATTGATCCCTTCTAGAGAATTTTTAATTTCATTTATTGTGTTGTTCATCATTGTTTGTTTGCCCTTTAGTTCTTCTAGGTCCTTGTTAAACATTTCTTGTACTTTCTCCATTCTATTTCCAAGATCTTGGATCATCTTTACTATCATTACTCTGAATTCTTTTTCAGGTAGACTGCCCATTTCCTCTTCATTTGTTTGGCCTAGTGGGTTTTTATGTTGCTCCTTCATCTGTGTGTTTCTCTGTCTTCTCATTTTGCTTAACTTACTGTGTTTGGGGTCTCCTTTTCACAGGCTGCAGGTTCATAGTTCCCATTGTTTTTGGTGTCTTCCCCCAGTGGCTAAGGTTGGTTCAGTGGGTTGTGTAGTCTTCCTGGTGCCGGGGACTAGTGCCTTTGTTCTGGTGGATGAGGCTGGATCTTGTCTTTCTGGTGGGCAGGACCACGTCCGGTGGTGTGTTTTAGGGTGTCTGTGACCTTATTATGATTTTAGGCAGCCTCTCTGCTAATGTGTGGGGTTGTGTTCCTTTCTTGCTAGTTGTCTGGCATAGGGTGTCCAGCACTGTAGCTTGCTGGTCGTTGAGTGGAGCTGGGTCTTAGCGTTGAGATGGAGATCTCTGGAAGAGCTTCTGCCGTTTGATATCACGTGGAGCCAGGAGGTCTCTGGTGGACCAATGTCCTGAACTTGGTTCTCCCATCTCAGAGGCACAGGCCTGACACCCAGCCAGACCACGAAGACACTGTCAGCCACACGGCTCAGAAGAAAAGGGAGAAAAAAAGAAAGAAAGAAAGAAAAAAATAATATAAAATAAAGTTATTAAAATAAAAAATTAAAAATTATTAAAAAGAAAAAAATTAAAAAGAAAAAAAAAGAAAGAAGAGAGCAATGAAACCAAAAAACAAATCCATCAATGATAACAAGCGCTAAAAACTATACTTAAAAAAAAAAAAGAAAAAAAATTGGACAGAGAGAACCCTAGGACAAATGGTAAAAGCAATGCTATACAGACAAAATCACACTAGGAAGCATACATACACACTCTCACAAAAAGAGAAATAGCAAAAAAATACATATATTGTTGCTCCCAAAGTCCACCGCCTCAATTTTGGGGTGATTCGTTGTTTATTCAGGTATTCCACAGTTGCAGGGCTCATCAAGTTGATTATGGAGATTTAATCCTCTGCTCCTGAGGCTGCTGGGAGAGATTTCCCTTTCTCTTCTTTGTTCACACAGCTCCTGGGGTTCAGCTTTGGATTTGGCCCTGCCTCTGCATGTAGGTCACCTGAGGGCATCTGTTTCCCGCTCAGACAGCACAGGGTTAAAGTAGCAGCTGCTTAGGGGGCTCTGGTTCACTCAGGCCGGGGCGAGGGAGGGGTACGGATGCGGGGCGAGCCTGCAGCGGCAGAGGCTGGCGTCACGTTGCGGCAGCCTGAAGCGTGCCATGCGTTCTCCTGGGGAAGTTGTCCCTGGATCACGGGACCCTGGCAGTGGCATGCTGCACAGGCTCCCAGGAGGGGAGGTGTGGATAGTGACCTGTGCTTGCACACAGGCTTCTTGGTGGCTACAGCGGTAGCCTTAGCATTTCATGCCCGTCTCTGGGGTCCGCGCTGATAGCTGCGGCTCACATCCATCTCTGGAGCTCATTTAGGCGGTGCTCTGAACCCCCTCTCCTCACGCACCCCAAAACAATGGTCTCTTGCCTCTTAGGCAGTTCCAGACTTTTTCCCAGACTTCCTCCCGGCTAGCTGTGGCGCACTAGCCCCCTTCAGGCTGTGTTTGCACAGCCAACCCCAGTCCTCTCCCTGGGTTCTGACCTCCAAAGCCCGAGCCTCAGCTCCCAGCCCCCCCCTGCCCCGGTGGGTGAGCAGACAAGCCTCTCGGGCTGGTGAGTGCTGGTCGGCACCGATTCTCCTTGTGGGCATCTCTCCGCTTTGCCCTCCACACCCCTGTTGCTGCCCCCTCCTCCGTGGCTCCGAAGCTCCCCCCACCCACACCCCTGTCTCCGCCAGTGAAGGGGTTTCCTAGTGTGTGGAAAATTTTCTTCCTTCACAGCTCCCTCCCAGAGGTGCAGGTCCCATCCCTATTCTTTTGTCTCTGTTTTTCCTTTTTTCTTTTGCCCTGCCCAGGTATGTGGGGAGTTTCTTTCCTTTTGGGAAGTCTGAGGTCTTCTACCAGTGTTCAGTAGGTGTTCTGTAGGAGTTGTTCCACATGTAGATGTATTTCTGATGTATTTGTGGGGAGGAAGGTGATCTCCATGTCTTACTCTTCCGCCAGCTTGAAGGTCTCCAAAATGATACAAGTTTTTAAATACCAACATAAAAAGTCTATGTAAAGGTGCCAGATACTTATGCGGTAAGAAAAGCCAAAGAATTTGTGCAAAAGTATGTTTCTTACTGCCTTCTATCTAAATAAACACTGCTGAACAGTTTATAAAGACTAGAAAATTCCATCCATGAAACCTACATATTTTATGTAGACGTTCATGAAAAACAACCTGCATGTGATATCAGAGTCCACCTCTGAGGAACAAAATCACTAACTGGAGAAGATATCTGCACCTCTATGTTCACTGCAGCATTATTCACAATAGCCAAGATGTGGAAACAACCTAAGTGTCTGTTGACAGATGAATAGAAAAAGAAGTGTGGTTTAAAATATTACTCTGCCATAAAAAGAATGAAATCTTGCCATTTGTGACAACATGGATCAAAATTGATGGCATTATGCTAGGTGAAAAAAAGTCATACAGAGTAAGACAAGTATTGTATGCTCTCACTTATATGTGGAATATAAAGAAACAAAAACAAAAACAAAATGAAAAACCACATTCATTACCAGATGTGGAGAGAGGGACAATTAAATGAAGGCAATCAAATGGTACAAACTTCCAGTTATAAGATACATAAGTACTAGGGATGTAACGTACACCCCCATAGTTATGGGATGTACTACAGTTACATTGCTGTATGATATCTATGAAAGCTGTTAAGAGAATAAATTCTAAGAGTTCTCATTAGAAGGAAAAAATATTTTTTTCTTTCTTTTTTTGTATCTATATGAGATGATAGATGTTAACTAAACTTATTGCAATAATCATTTCACAATATATATGTCAAACCATTAGGTTGTGTACCTTAAATTTATACAGTAATGTATGCCAATTATATCTCAATAAAACTGGGAAAGAAAAGAGTCTACATTTAACACAGCCTTCAAAAGGAAAATAAGAAAACAGTCATTTTTTTCTGAGTAATATGAGACATTAGAGAGAGGTGTGACTCTAAATGACCCCTTCACTTCAGGAAAAAAAATTTTTTTTCAAATGTAAACTCCACATTGGATGATCAGAATCAAGACTAAAAGAAACTCTTTGTAGTTATTTATATGGAGGCAACATCTTTGGAGAACACAGTTTTATGCAAGTGAAGATTAGCTTTTGCAATCATTTATGAATTCATTTCATTGTACGTGTAGCAATGGATATAGTTATGATTTTCAGTTCATCTTGACAAATATTTACTGAGGTTACCCGGTACTGTGATATGCCTAGAGAGAAATGACACATCAAGGAGAAATAGAATCTTGAAAGGAATGTGTGGTAATGAATACAAATGTGGGAGACTGGATTAAGCATTGGTTAAAGAGTCTTAGAAGTGAATAAACTGAGTTTGAAGCATGATGTTTGAAATGTTAACGTGTCATACAACTTGTGTTACCTAATAATAAGTTGTAAATGCAAATACTGAGCTCACAAAATGGCAAGGACTAGAGATACACATTTGGGATTGTTTGCACACACTAATTAAAACCAAATGAATGAATGAGATGGCCAAAGAATACATAAAAATAAGGGGACCATAGAAAGAACCTCAGGAAACACCTACACTCATGGGGAGGAGAAAGCCAGGCTACTGAAGGAAACTGAGAGAACTGCTAGAGACAGAGGAAAATTATGTGCCTTGTGGCTGAAGCAACAGGTAGGGTGATTCTAAAACGCCAAATGAGGCAAAGAGGATATGGAGGCATTTCAGTGATTAAAGGATTTTGGATTTTCTTATGGGAACACTGAAGACCTTGGCGAAATCAGCAGTATAGCAGAGGTGGCAGCAGGTGAAAGTACAGGCCTAGTTTCTGGCGTATGGTTTCTAAACCAAGGATTTGCTGGTGTAAGGTTTCTAAACCAAGGATTCAGTGGAGGATGAAATGGAAGAATAAAGTATATAATAATATAATTGATAAAGAAATGTCCTGGAGATGGCAGGAAAGCATAGATGGCTCCACGTGTTTATGAAGAGGTCACAGAATTGGTTTTAGTTGAGAGAACACTCATGCTTAAAATTTCCCATCCCTTCATTCATCTCATTACCTTATTTCACCACAATATATGCCAGGAACAGTTCTAGGTGCTTTACATATATTAACCCATTTGTTCCTCACAACAATCCTGTAAAGTAATTTATCTTAACTCCATTTTACAGATGTAGAAACGGAAGCATGGAGACATTAAACACCTCAGAGTCAGACACACGTAAACACTGGAGTTTTTCTGATTTCAATATCATGCCCTTAGCAACTACGCTCTTTTACTACACATTAAGCTAGTTTGAGCTCAAATACTTACCTGTTCCGAGAAACAGAACATGGTATCTACCATCGGCAGCATTCACTCGATCCACAGCTATTTTTGTGTACTTGTAGTCAGTGCCTGTACGAACAATCAAAGGCCTTCTGTGGATTGGGTAGATGGAATTGTACATGAGAGGGTGGTTCCGAATAAAAGTGACAACATCATCCGGGAACTCCTTGGTGGTTCGCATATTGGGTGTAAATGCTCCTCCTGGGCACTAAAAAAAATTTTTTAAGGGACTAAGTTAATATAATAGTGGCTTTATTTTAATAATAATCAAAAGACCTCTATTTTTCAAATTACTTAGAAGCTCAAGCTGTTGTAAGTGTATTGGCTACCGATTGAGGAGAAAACTGCATGACTATGCATAGTACTATCTGTAGAAAATGAACATACAAGGTGTATAATTTGGTCATTTAAATAGGCTAAGTCCACTTATCCTGCACTGTTTGTTTTCAGAGGGGAGCTGACACCATTTGGTATATGATATAAATTTTCACCCTTCTCATCCATCACTTTTCTATTTCTTATTCTGTGCCAGGTCCAGTGTTGTTAGAAAAAAAAATCTTGTGGATATAATCTAATGCTGCTACTGGCTAAAATAAATTAGATTATCATTATCAAATTCAACCAGAACTCTAACCTGAGAGAATTTTATTCTATCTGATCCCCTCTCCCAAAAGAGGGCTCTCCGAAGTTGGAGCTTGGATTGGATATGGTAAACTAGACCTTATAATTTCCCTCTGGAAAACACTCCAGTGATTTCCATTACTCTCAGAATAAAATCCCAACAGCTTAGCATGGCTATAAGCCCCTGAATGTCTGGCCTGCATCTGCATCTACCCCTCCCATAGTTCTTGCTCTTCCTGAGCCTCAAGCCAGCTCCCGCTCCAGGACCTTGGCACTTGTTCCATGGTTTTCTCTGTTGGCTCATTCAGTTCTCAGTTCAACAGTTACTTCCTTAAAGGTGATGACACATACAAAAATAGCTGCCCATCGCCATCTCCACTCTCTATCTCCTTAGCTTGCTTTATTTTTCTTCACAGCTCTATTTACCTGTATGTAATATATTTGTTGCTTATATCTTTATTGTCTGTTTCTTCCTCTACAATGTAAGCTGTGAATTAGTCTTAACTGGGTATATTTTGTTCATGATTTCACCCTCAGACCTAAAATAAAGCTGAAGAATATTAAATATTCCACAAAGAGTAGCTGAATGAGTGAATTACTCTATTATATCTGGCATCCAATTTCGGTGCAGGGGCTGCATGAACCAGGCGCCTCAGTTCTGGGGAGGAGAGGAGAGATTCAGAGCATCAAGTTTAAAGGGGCAGAGAGAAAGCAGTAATGAGATCTAAAAATGACTGCTGGACAGTTTCAGCATTTCTGGAAAGGAAGCATGACAAGGGCTTCTGAGAAGAGGATTCCATTTACAGAGCATCTGAGGCCAAACTCATGGGTAGGCTGGGAGGTGCTGAAGCTTGGAACTTAAACACACTCACTAATATGAGCTGAGTGTTAAGTTATATGAGCAACATGTAAGCTTTTAACACATACAAACATTATTTGTCTAACCCTGTTAAACACTGTCAATACCTCTACTTTCAGAAACAAAAATACTTGGTCATTTTTTTTTAAAACAAAAGCACTACTGTTCTAGCTTTCATTTATCCTCTTTAGAGAGGTACAAAGTGAAAGGAAAGCAACAAAGCAAACTTCCTGTTCAATAGCAATGGGTACAGCATCTGTGGTGAATAGCAAGATGTGATGGGGACAGTAATAAAAGGAAAATTATAGCTCATTCGACAGTGGCAATGAACACTTATTTCTAGTTGACTGCTCCTATGCAGGAATATAAGCCTAGCGTGGCCATATTCCAACAGAAGATAGAAATGTTGAATTTTATGTGAAATCTGCCAAAATTTTAATGTTGACTCAATGAAAAAAAAAGAAAAACAACTTTAGGGACCAAACAAAACATGGCAATTTCTGGGTTAAATCCATGCAACAGCTGACCTACAATGTCACTGCCTCTGGGCCAGTGTTGCCAGGCAGTCCTACATTTGCAAATAAGCCTCAGCAGATTATGAATGTGCTCTCACTCATTTGAACTGTATCATCCTGAATGCAATTTTTAGACTAACTTTGACCAGTTAACATTACTAGAATTTTTTTCTAGGACAAGTAAATATAGTTCTCTTTTTGTAGAAAGGCATAAGGAGCAATTAAATGACTTCACTGAAGAGAGATAATGAGACAAGTAATAAAACTAAGCTTCTCATTCATTATCCCATTAAGTAGACTTTCATCTGGGGTTCATATGCTTTTCTTTTAGGAAGAAGTATTATATTTATGCATGTTTATAAATTGCCTACACTAAAAGACCAAATGAGGACAAAAAATTCCATGTGAGGGTATTCTAAACCGATGGGTGTGTCCCATACTTCTGAAAAGTGTAGTATTATGGGTTTTTTCTACCCTCATTCCTCACACAAAGTGGAAAACGGGAAATACATTGCTCACTGAATGAAAACATGGAAAGAACAAATGCATGGGCAATTTAAATAGTTCCAGTCCTTCATAAAACACCACTAATGATGGTCTGCTAAGCTGAGATATCTCCTTAAATATTTGCAAGTATTCTCATTTGTAAGTTCCAGAAAGATCCAAAGTTAGCATATATTACTAGGCAATTTATACAATTTCCAGTTAGCAATGATTTTCATGAGTGATAAGCTTATTAAATTGTAAGTGTCTAGTTTCTGGGTTTTACTTAATAGTAGTTGAAATTTAGATAAAAATTACGTTCAGTTGCTCAAAACCATAGTTATTAAATAGGTAACCCAAATAAATCAACTCAAATCAATTATTTTATATTCATTCAAATGTTCTCCATTTGGGACTTTTGTTTTATATTCACAATAAACTTTTTACTTAGAAACAAGTGCCTCCTAGTAAAAGTTTATTTTCAAAACTACAGAAGAATTCTTTTTGACAATAATTAATTTTTCCATTGATTCATGGCATAAAGCTTGCAGATAAGACACAGAATGAGTGACAGTGATGGTGACAAGAACAAAAATTGATTACCCTTTGCAGACTTTCCATCTGGAACTGTGAGTTTGCTCAGTATAAAACTGCCAAGTATAAATAAGATGTGATTAACATATCCCTCACCTTGTGATATATGAAAGCCTGTGTACTGAAACCTCAAGATAATATAACACCCACGTGCTACCATAAAATAAAGCCTTTGTCCATTAATTGGGCTGTTGTCTCATTCTTCAGAAGGATAATTTTGCTCTACAAATAGTCATTAAGTAATTTTGGTTAAACTTCTCCTTTAAGTGTTTGTTTTTCTCCAGTTCTAGCTTCTGTTTATCAAGTGGTGATAAGCACTCCTTTTTTGAGTAAAGACATTTTAAGTGTTTTGATTACTAAAGTTCTAAGTGAAATGCAGGAACAATAAGAATGCCATGTTAAGGAAGTATGACAAATTTCCTTCCTATTCTCAGGTATTCTTGAGCATCTGCTCCTAATCCACTCACCCATTTATACTAGTTTTCAGCATTAATATATTCACATATTAATTCATATGTCAATTCTTTGGACAGCTTTTATTCAAAATGCTTTTTGATGTGCCCAGTTGGAGACTTAAGAATAGGGAGCTACCATTGTCTTCTAGACACAAGTGTTCTAGTAAGGAAGATGGACATATTCAAAGTAAAATAACAATTGAGACATATAATTTAAGATAAATATAAAATAAATAACAGAATTTGGTTCATGATCAATAAGAGCCAATATTTTTTAAATGAATTTAGAATAGTAGAGAACTTAAGGCTGCCAGAACTAGTGAAGAGGTTTAGAGATTAAAAAAAATAAAAAGAGTTTGGAATATTTAGGGAACTATAAATCCTAGGGCAATCCTGAATCACAGAGCACAAAGTGAAAGAAAGAGGTAGGAGTTGAGGCTAAAGACAGGTAACAGAAAATAAATGCAAAACTATTCACAGAAGGAGTGACTGGCATGTTCAAAAGGAGCTTGACCTAACACTTGAAGGACAAGTGGTATATGGATAAATAAATGGACATAAATAAATGATATTCTAGAATCCGGGCTAGTTTCTAGCATTGGTCTTTGAAACTTGTGTTCGGAGAGAAATTGATCTTCTGTTTAAACCCTTGGTAATCTAGGCCTTTTATTTAAAGCCCAAAGAATTACAAAGTTGAAGACTTGTATTTATGCACCAGCTGGCCCTCATCTTCCCTGTACTTATCCTCCGCGACTTAAAACAGCTCTTTGTTCCAGTCCTACTAGCCCATGCAGAGCTTCTAGGATTCACTTATTAATTTCTGTCTTTGCTTTGTAATGTATGCAGTAACCTTTGCCTGAAACATCCCTCCTTACTTATCCAAATTATCCACATCAACTACCCTTCAGGTCCAGCTCAATCTCATATATTTTTATATGCCTTTTCAAACAGCGCTGTCCCATGACGACCTCTTTTTTCTCTAGACTTCAATAATATTTATTGTCTGCTTTATTCATATGTCTTGAATAATTATGTGAAACAATATGTAATTAACTTTTCATGCCTATATGCCTCATGTGTTCAATTTTATTGTAAACTTTGCTATGTTTTAAAATGTCTATGAGGAATAAAAATGCTTCTAATGTAAGAACAACCAAAAGATGCTTTGAACATGATCCATATAGTTAGTGGTCCCAAGAAAAAGGGAAACTATTTTGCTGGCAATTTTGTCAGGATCATGAATTTTCTGTGTTCTTTTGCTGCACCAGGTTGTAGACCTGTTCAAAGCACGGTGATTGAAGCAGATGGTTCTGGTCCAGGTATAAACAGATGTTAAAACTGAAGACTTTTGTGAGGTTCTGCTTTAACAGTATAGTATAAGCAAACACAATCTTCTACAGAAGCTTAAACATGTTGTATCAGAATAATGTAATATGTTAGCTCAGCCACAGAGAGAATCTGCAGTCCTTGGCTGCCCTTTGCAACATACCAAAGGTGTCTTGTTTCTTCCACAAACTTGTATTACTTATGGAAAAACATTATGACACAATTGGCAGGCTTCTTCCTACTGACTTGGGCTTGCTAGTTGGGAGTCTGTTAACACAGCTATCAATGCTGCTTTAAAAGAAGCACCTACCAGGAACATTAGAATGAGGGTATAGGATTTCTGCCAGTGTCATTTCTTTAAGAATCCAGTCATATATTTATGAGGTTGACCTGGTAACTGGACTACTGTATAGGGAAATAAAGTATGGCGATCATAGTTGATCCTACATTGGGAGGCTTCAGAGGCAACATTCTTAACCCTAGAGAAAAAGAATGCTTTGGGTCAATTGGCTGTAGGCCTTCTGGCTACATGAAGGTGATATTAAACCTTAGAAGCCCAAGAAAGAGACAGATACTGGCCACTCTGAGTCAGAGAGCTGACTTCATGGTGTTTTGCTCAGTGAAGGGTGGAGGAACTGCATCTTCAGGGAGGTATGTTTTTCCAGGAGCAGTTCCAGAGGTCATTCCTCCACCCAGCCTCTTTTATTCCCTAAGGATTACTCATCTGACAATTTTTTTTTTTTTTAATTTAAAGGAGTTGCTCTGGTCTCAGCACCAGATGTAAGAAACCACATTATAGAAATATGTCTCAAGTACTGACTACTCACTCCCTTTTTTCATGGAGTCTCCTCCAGATGTGTGTCCCTAAGCCCTGGCTTATGTCACACTGCTTTGGAACAGGAAAAAATGTTTATTCTTAGGAGTTAAGAAATAGTGAAAAGTGGGACTGTTTGCAGAATTTTCTAATTTAGCGTTGGTTTATATTGTTTTACTAAAAATGATTTATCTAGTCTCACATTTTATGTAGGATAATTGCCATTCAACATGAGTGTCCTTCTCAGAGTCCTTTTGAGCTGCCATTGGGTGAAGAGTCTTATGAGGCAGTGCGGGACCAGGGAGTGCTTTTCTTTAGGGGAAAAACCCTGATTTGTAACATCTGCCAATTTCCATGGTGTAGTACTCCCACCATGGCTGATTTCCAGTTGCTACTGTGATATCCTTAATTGAGATGAGGTGAACACAATCTCTTCTTGCCAGGCAGGTACAAGCTAACTCCAGCACACACTCATTGAGGCTCTGAGGCCTTGAACCCTGATTCAATGAGTATGGCTCTCTTTTTTCTGTATCTGAGAGGTTTCTCTTAAGGTTTTATTTGGGGGAAATGGAATTTTATTCAGTTTACAAATCAATTGCTCCTGTACTAATCCCATATATATTTTGTTCAAAGGAATAACTGATGAAAGCATATATAATCACAACCGCCTCTTAATTTGCTGATTTAAGATGAAGCAATGACTTGGTCAAATTCAAATAGCAAGCAATTCTCAAAAATATGACAAATCTTTGGATATTTTATCAGTGAATCATTTGAAAATACATGAACTACATTCAATGAAATAATGAGAGCCTTCAGTTTAATGATGGAATTTGAAAGTTACTCAGCTTCCCCTTTGCTTTCCCTTCTCCTATGTAAACCCTGCTTCTTATCCAACACACTCCAACTTGAGGTACCCTAAGATGGATATATCTGTTGACTTCTTTTCCTTGTGTGGTACCAAATAATTAAATGTTTCTTCCATCTTCTGTTGAGCTATAAGCATCAAAGTGACATCATTTAAAAGGAGAAGGTAATTCTATGGTTAAGACTTTGTTGCCAGCCGTGATTAACTACAACTTTTTAAAACAATTCTTTCCTGGATAAGTAGCAATTCTGATAATCTTTCCAAAATTAATTAAAAGTTAATTGTTCTAATAAAATACATATCAATGACTAATCTTTGAGCTTCCTAGCCAGGGAACCAAACCTGAGCCCTTTTAATTTTGAATAAACATGTTCTTTAGAGGCTTAGCACACTTTTTTCTATTTTTAAAAAATTTGACAGCAGTATACTTTAAAATGATGAGAAAACAAAGGAGCAAATAATGCATCGCAAAGAAACTCTAATAATAACACAAAACTAAAGTGAATCAACAGTCAGTAAAAATTACGAGGAATGAATGTCTGAAAGCATGTTGACAAAGGGGATTTCATATTCAAATAAAAAGAAAAACATTTTAAGTAAATATTATTTTAATAAATATCCTTCAATTAAAAAAAAATCATTCTTTACTTCTCTCCAACCCAATTTATAAATATAACCTTACTTTATGAAATGCAAGGATATAAGAGAATTATATTCCTCTTGGTCAGTTGTGTAACATCTCCTCTCAATCAGTGTGTTGCATGACATTTTACAGAGACAGAAACTAATCAATATTTTAGAATGCAATGCAGCACTATTATGGTCCAAATTAAAAACAAATAGTAAGACTGTGATCATTGTCCTAGAAAAACTCAGTTCCAATCTGCCAGTGCACTGTCTGTAACTTCAGCTGGAAAAGGTAGTTTACAATGTATCCCTTAATACTACAATGTTGCAAGACATGGTTATATTTGTATGCCTCAAAACTTTATAAATATTTTATGTGAATTACATCACTTTCATTGTCATTACCTGCTCACACATGCCATTTTATTTCTTTGAGAAATACACACAACGTATAATTTTTAACTAAATATATCCCTAAAATTGAAATATCTCCACATGATTTATCTCTAAACTAATTCTCACATGATTATTCTTTCAGTAAAGTAGATGAGATTCCTTAACATAAGGAAGGATTGTGAAAAGCAACTAGCATTCAAATTCTTAGGCTGCCTCCAGAATGTTAACACTTTCCAAGCTATGGTTTTTATGCCAGTAAAATTAGGAAAATATCTCTTCCCTATCTAACATATCCAGCTGTCTTGAAATACAAATGAGATTTTATTATCAATAGCACTTAGAAAAAATTGTACAGAAAGCTGTAACATATATATTTTTAAAATCCCAAATCTAAGAACTTGTGAGCTGAAAAATTATAAAGAGTATACCAGTAGGGCTATAGTTGTATTTAATAAACATCAGCATGATATTCATATCTTAGTAACTCATACTTTTTAAAAAAGTAAAATAACAAAGAAAGTTTCCTGGATACTTACAGTTCCAGGGCGAGGATAAGGAATTCTACCCTGGTAGGAAATCAGCTGATGATTGGGCCCTTCTTTGTGGGCAAAAGGCCCATTAAACACAGTCTGTATATCAGATAAATGATACACACACACTGCTGATCCTTTAAAAACTGAGCTAAAAAAGAAAATAGAAAAATATTAATTGTCTTATTTTTAAAATTTAAATACAATTTAAAAAATAAATGGTAAAATTTGTGATAAGTTGATGTAATTCATCATGGAAAAGTTGAATGTTATGGTACACATTGTAAAAAACTAAAAAACTTCTACTGTTTTGAAATAAGCCATTGATATGAAAAGCATCAAAACATTTAGTTCACCCATGCTGGTAGTAGACAATAAGTTATAGAAAAGTACTCAATGTACTTGTCCTAAATATAGGACAAGACAAAGAAATTTCCAACTGGTTTATCTTGCAGAAGATATTAAACAAAAAGTGAATTGATGATTTATTAAAAAATATGATTTGAATTCTAAATCAGTATCAACATAACCTATCATAGTTTACCTCACAGAAATAAATCTCATTAATAAGAGAACACTGTATCTCTTTGTCTTAAGATTATTTCAATGTGAGAGTATTCTTACAATGCTGTCCTAAATAGTAGTTGGAGAAATTGTTGTAAACTTTCCTTGCTACTCTGCTGTAAACAATAGAGTCCAAAAAAGATTCCTTAAATTATGTTTAGTCAATAAATTCTCATAAAGTTTATTTGGATGCGTACTGAAAACTATTTCCATTGTCACTAGGCAGACTGACTGAAACCAACATTTTTCTGAATCACATATTTCTCTTAAATTAGATGCCTAATGGGAAACTTAGATGCCCATTGAGAAAATGAAGATATATTATTAATCATTAGTATTAATAGTCAGAAATGACAAAATTTTTTCTATGTTCAAGTTATTGGTGTTGGGAAACACAGAACTAGGGAAACACAGAAACTAGGGAAATATTTTTTTGAGACAAACATTTTTTTCTTAAGAATTTGGTTCTTTTTGCTTCGTTCAATTCTTTGTGAGTTAAATCAAGACTATTTCCTTTGTTAAAATGGGAGTTAAACTCATCCTGAAAGACATCTTTTTAAATATCTTATAGGGCAAAGTAAATATGATTTATAATCAATATCCCTGTGATATTCTTTTACTGTTAATGGCTCATTACAGTTTACAATTTTACCATGTTTCCCCCACTAGAGAAGAATGGTAAAATCTTTAGATTTTCATTTTGTAGTTGACTGTCTGATGAAAAGGACATTCTGAATTGGCCATATCACAACTGGAGTATTGTGCTGAATTCTGAATATCATTCCTGGTGTAAAATGAGTACACAGGAATACCCACAGGAAAGGATGAGAATATGCTGAACTGTCTTGAAA
The DNA here is from genome assembly GCF_009873245.2 of Balaenoptera musculus. NCBI lineage: Eukaryota > Metazoa > Chordata > Mammalia > Artiodactyla > Balaenopteridae > Balaenoptera > Balaenoptera musculus. The sequence goes on along the minus strand of NC_045793.1, from coordinate 83,854,211 downwards.
TACATGATAATTGGGATTGGGCATTCCAGATAAATTAGAAAACAAAGCTATTTTCAAATATCTAAAATACTGTCACATGGAACATGAAAACTGGTTTAGTGTGTTGATAGTTATCACTTTAGATTGTTATTGAAATACAAATTATAATAGAAATGCCAAGAGTTTTATTTGCATCATGAGTCTTCAAATTATTTCCTTAAAACAATATAGCTTATGTACATTATCCCTGCATTGCAGTTTATATTTTCCTTTCTTTGAGAAAAATAGCATATAATCATTATAAATACCCCATACAAAACTATTTTGAAACTCTGAGTTCAGCTTAAATATATTTTAGTAATCAGGCAAAAGTAATAAAATGAGAGAGTTACATCCTAAGTGTTAAGTAAAATTAAAGAGTTGAAAAGAACGTTTTTATAATAATTACTATTACTTAATAAAGTTTATTGTTTAACTCATACAATGTAATTGTTTAATAATTACCTTGATGTTGTAAAAATGCCATACACTAGTGTTGTCCTTGGGTTATCAGTTTCCAGCAGAAACACATCCTCTATAAAAGGGAAATATCAATTTTTTAAGATTCCCAAATATTTAAAAAATTTATCCTAAGAAATAATTTCAACTACGAAAAGTATTATTCAGAAAGATATTCCTGCAGCATCATGATAATTTGACAGCAACTAAATGATAAGCACATGGTAAAGTAAATTAAATAAAATGTTATACAAACACTTATGGAAACTATGCTAATGAAATAATATTAAATAGAAAAGACACAATGGTATTTAATATGGACCAGAACCATGTAAACCTTAAAACTATACATCAGAATACAATAAGAAGATTACCAGTGAGTGTTTCTGGTTAACAAAGCTACAGAAATTTTCCTGTTTCTTCTTTTTTCCTGGATTTTCTAAATATCCTTAATGACAATATATTACATTTTTAATTTAAAAAGTATTACAAATCTCAATTTCTTTTTAATCTAGGGTTAGAATTTGGAACATGGAAGAAAACTTTTTCACAATGACTTATAAAATAAGACTTTTTGTCCTTTAGTCAAAATTGCTAGTGATATTTTTATTTAATCAATAGTTCCCCTAACAACAAGAATTTTAAAGTATATTGAGGCAAAGGCAAAAGTATAGATCGTAAGGTGCAGTAATACATAACAGAACCTGGAAGTAAATTTCTGACAGGAAATTCCAATTAACAACCAATTGTTATGAATGCAAGAAAGATCTGGATTTAGTGGCCTTTTTGCAAGTAAGATTCTTGTTGACCAATACAAAGAAAGATGTATTTTGTTATTCACAATAAATTTAGAACCTCTTAAGCAATAAGTTAACAACCACTAGTCTTTCCATAAAAGGCTGGCACTGTCTATTCTCCCTAAAAATGGAAAAGACTGAAACATTCTAAGTCACTGAAACATAAATATACTTGCAGAGAATTTGGGGGGAAATAATGAGTAACTAGGTTATAACACGAAATCATACTTAGAACTTTTTTCTAGAAAAGCTGAAATAAAAACTTGTGTTTCTATGATCAACATAATGGCTTTCTGAGGAGACCAACTGTCTATTTCAGTTATTGTAGTTGCTAGAACCAGTATTTTTTCCATATTATAATACATTTTTATTGCTTACCTTATCACCTGCCTCAGGATTTGAGACTAACCAGCATTTTATATTTTAATGGATTAAAGCAAAATAAAAGTCATTTCTAAATGGCACTTAGTAAACATGATACTATGATGTGTACCAAGTTATCCTACTGTTCGAAACATATGGACACCAAGGGGGAAAAGCGTGGATGGGGGGGTGGTGGTGCTGTGATGAACTGGGAGATTGGGATTGACATGTATACACTAATACGTATAAAGTAGATAACTAATAAGAACCTGCTGTATAAAAAATAAAATAAAATTAAATTTAAAAAAAAAAGAGAGAACTGTTCCTTGGTAGAAAGGAATCAGATTGTCAGTCCTTATTTGACCTGGAAAGTATAACCCTCCTCATGTCACACATGCTGAGAATATTTAGTCCCAGGGTCACAAGAAGAACTAAAACTGGAGCACAAGTCTACTTTCTACTCTGACACTTTTCCATCTAACCTCTGTTCTGTCCATTAACTATAGTAAAAATATATAGCTGTATTCTCATACAAACTGATTTTAAACCAGAATATCAGAATTCAAATATATATGAAATACACATTTATTTTAGAAAAGCACAAACATATCATTACTTATATATAAATTATATAAATACCTCTCTCTTCTCTCTCTAAAACAGACACAAACACACACACAAAACACACGGATTCATATATCATGGTGGATTCAATGAACTAAATGTTTCAGCAGTGCACTTAAGGGCAAGACAGATTTAAAAAATACTTCAGGAAATTCATGAACAGTATCCAGATCATTAATTCAAATCAGCACTTATTTATGCTGAAAACATTCATGAAAAATACATCCTCTTTTGAGAGTTTATTAAAATACGTAAACTTTACAAACTCTCTTTCAAGAACATTTTTCAATCTCACATTTACGTACCTAGTTCATCAAAGTGTGTTTCCGGACCATCTTCATCAGTTACCGAGCATACCAGCCTCGCTTTTAAGAAGGTAGTCCACTTGTTGACAAGGCTACGCAGTCCACCAGTGTCATTCTGAAACCATTTCATAAACACATTTCAGATTGCTTCAATAAATGTTGAAGTGTGTTTAAAATTTACCTTGGATTCTTACTATTTGGGGATTTGTTATAATCTGAAAGATGGAAATGTTAACCAAATCTGCATATCAATAGTTAAAGAGTAATATTTAAGATCTATAGTATTATTAAAAAATAGCCTTAGTTATACTGTTATTCTCCTATTATATGATATCAACTGAAAATGTATCAAAATGAATTTAATAAATATATGCCATAATGCTTTCTAAATTTCTGATGAAAATATGAGTAAACTGTTATGGAGACTATATAATTTAATTTGCCTTTTCTTGATAACTCATTTTCTTCAGTACAAACATAAATGATTGTATACAGGGAAGCGTGCAGATTCTACCGTGGTCAGGAGAGTGGGTTTATACTTACACCAAATAGTCCCCAATAATTCTATTTTCTCTCCTTCATTTCTCTGCATTATCATTTAATCCTTACTATTTCTAATCAGATGCTTTATATACATATTTCTCTGGTCAGGGCAGGGAAAATGGTATTTGGATCATTCACAAATAGTCTCTATTGAATGACATTTTTTCTGTACTCCCTGAAGCCTTTCACGTCATCAGCTGGTTTACTGCCTTGTTCCAAATGACTGAGAAGCACATAAGCTCCAAAATCAGTGGAATATTGTAATGTTTAAAAATAGACTATTTTAAACAGTAAATATTTTAAGAAATACTTTTGCACAGAAGATGCTAATCATAAATGAGTCAGGACAAGCCTGTAATACTCATGTGAGAAGACGAGTTTTTTCAAGTTTCTTCGTATACTTACTCTTGATACACAAGAACATTTTGATCAGTTTGTAATTAGAACTGTATTTTACTAAAGCATTTCTTAATTCTCACTATTATAGACAGTTCCTCAATAATTGTCTTTTACTGATGTTTTGCTGTATTTTATTCACAAGAATTGTTCTATTTCTTTCTATAATATACAATTTAGCAATTTCTTTTTAATACTAATGCATTAAATGGAAAAAAGCAAACAGTAATCAAAACTGTTTGTGTAAAACCATAACCAAAATATTCCTTGGATTAAATTATTTTCCAAAATAGTGTGTTTATCTTGTATGACTGATGTGAATAAACATTAAATCTAAATGTCTCCTTTTAATATTTTATTAATTTGTAACCGTAGATTTAAAAAGTAGGAAGATAAACTATTGGAAAAAGAAGACATGTTTACATAATTTGAATTTCTTAGTCTTTCTTCAAATTAGAACAACTTTAATACTTACAGGACATATTCTAGCAATCATGGAATGAATCTGTTTTGTGCTTCTGCTATTGTCGGTCAGTTTCTCTTTGAAGAAGAAGTACACCTTAGCATCATTTGGATCAGTGCCATCTGGGATAACATGTGCATCCACAAACATAGGTTCTAGAAAAAAATACAAAGACGATATATATACTCATGATGAAAATCCATCTACTCTCCATCCAAGTAGACCACAGGCACATGCCTTCTCCATCTTTGGTATAAAGGAACAATTCAATATTCATAGCCAGAAAGTCTAAAAGCAAGCAATTGTATTCACTGAACATACCGCATTTGGAAGGTCAAGTGCCACAAAGTATAGCTATGATATAAAGCTTAAACTATTTTTCTCTGTCTGAAATACATTCTGGAAGTACACTAATTGCAAAACTTCTTTGTGCCTGATGAGTTTTAAAATATTGAAAAACTTTTCTACCAGTTATTTCCCATGGGATCTGATAGTCGTTTCATAGAAAAAAAAGTTTGTTTTTAAACGTGTGGTTTTCAATCTAGTGCATATAAACTCAAATTCACTGAAGCAGAATGAGGAGTTGGGAGTCCATGATCTGAAAAACACATTTTACTTAAAATACAGCATATGAAATGAAGGGGAAACTTTTCAAGGAAAAAATGCAGTCATTTGACGACATAGAGGGATTCCTTATTTCAAGAACAAAACAATTTTTGGAATACTCTATTTCCAGATGTACTGGAGGAATAATTTGAAGAAGTAAATGGACAATCACTGCTTTCTTGTGCTGGTCTGTCAGTGAAATAAGATGCTTAACTGTAGTGATTCATGCTTAACTGTGCAATGTTAAGTGAATTGCCAAATCTAAGGTCAGCTTAAATTTTCCCCAGGGTGAAATGACAAAGATCTTAGTGGTTTCTTCTGCCTCTAAACAACAGTAACTGATTGGAATTGTACATTAAAGTCAAATGAGTACTTTTCATGATGTGAATTCCATGTGACCCCCAAAATTGAAAACATTTGAACACTGATAATCATAAAATTATCATACTTATGATTTCCATTAAGTATTAGTCAAACTGTGAAAAAATAATATATACCAGCTTTATAATTTTAGAATCTAAGCATAAAACAAATAGGAGTTCCTAAATATGCCCTATTCGTTATATCTGTCATAAATTTAGGAAAATGTTTAGATTTGGCATTATTAAAATATACAAGTAGACCAAATAAATAAATGACGTTTAATTGTAATATGCAACAATTAAACAACTGGAGAAGATTCTTGTCTATAGGTACATATGATGAATATCACTGTCACTCTTATTTATTCATATATCCTATGATAATTCTATGATTGTTAATAAAGAGTTAGAATATGAAATACGGCTCATTTCATTTACTTATTTAGCCTAAATATTTAAAATCACAGAGTACAGAATTGTTGTTACTCATATTTTAACTTTTTAACCATTTTAATGTAATTTTCATTATGAAATTAAACAAATTAGTTTAAAGTATGATTCTCAGAAAATGGATAAACTGTTATTTTACCACTTAGCCATTTGGAATTGTGTTGATCAGTTCTGACTGCATTCCTCTTGGTTAAACTTCGAAAAATAGCTGCATCTGTCCCCATGAAATCTATATACATTCCAGAGAAAAGCTCCTCATCTATGAAAAAGCAAATGTGAACAAAATTAAAAGCAAATCTTAACTGTTTTTAAGGCTATTTTTAAAATCAAGGAGAATTTGCTTACTAGATCATGACACATATTACAGAATATTTGTAGTTGTTAATTGGTTTCCATTGCCCACTAAATTAAAAAATTGGATAAAGTTTAATTTGGTCTCATTATTGCCTGTATAATGACCAAAACAATCTTTTTGATATAGAGATAAAAATTCCTCTGCCTGTACTTAATTATACTAAATACTTAACTAAACTTAATTATATAGTGTAGTGTGTATCTGAAATGGCAGAAATAATATAGGTATAAAAATAAAGAAATGGCTTAATTATTACTTCTTTAATAAATAAAAAATACTGTAAGAGTCAGAAAACTTGATTTCTAATTTTGGCTGTAGTTAAACTGGGAATTAGGGATAAGTCATTTAGTACCCTGAATCTCAAACTTCTATTGGAATTGGATTATGATCAAAAGTTTACACTACATATTAAAAACTCTATGATTTTACTAAATGGATTGAAAATAATAGTTTTTATTATTATTATTTCATGAGATGGAAGCCACATCAAATTGTCAAAGTATTATTAATGATAAAACAATTTCATCATTAAATGTATATGTTTTGATCTTTATGCTAGAAGGTTTCTCTAAGGTAAACAAACTGCTACTTTTTCAATTGTAACACATAACATGTTAACATTATGTTAACAATATAATATGATGTTAATAAGCCATATATGTCTTAACATATTAGTACATATAAAATAAAACTTAAAGATAAGAAAAAAGATATTTTTAAATTAAATTAAATTATCATCATTAATGACAAAATAAGATATGTTCATCTGTATGTTCACAACACTGGACATTTTGCTTATTTGTTAAGATCCACATTAATTTTTATTCTAGTAAGGAGAGTAAGCAGTAAATTGGTATATATGACCTTTGAGTACAAAGTTAAGTATCTATTTAAAAAATAATAAAATTGATCAGGTTTGGCCCACTGAACTACCATGCAGCTGCGTTCTTTGACTGATGTTCTAGAATTACTCCCCTGGCTACCTTCAGATTGTGGTCATTTTGGCAGGACTGAAACATTTTAAAGCACTCTAAGCTCACTGTTTAGTAATAAGCAATACCGGTTGGCCTAGGATAGAATGGAGAATGGAATGTTTTTAATATGTGCTCACCAGGTCACAAACTGGACCCCTACCAGTTAGCAAGTGGGTATGTCAGGCATTGTGTCGCCAAGTTCTGCTTCCTGGTAGAGATCTGAAGTCCATGGGAACAGATTATAGGGAGATAACAAAACGTGCCTGAAAGAATTTTGAGCTATTTAGCTTCTTTACAATTTTGTGAACATTTGTGAAGCATCTACACAAGTATTCTGTAGATACAATGATTGTTAAATTGAGATAACTTTGTAATTAATTATTTCACAGCTTTGTTATACCCAATTATGCCCAAAAGAGGAGGTTATAAATTCCTGATATTCAATAGATTTATTAGCACAGCTCTGAATTATCGTATCTGTTTACAGGAAGGAAAATAAAAGGACACTCAGAGGATGGTTTATGGTAGACAGGACTGATTCTAACCCTACTGCATACCACCTTATTAGTTATGTCTTAAACATTACAAAAGAGTTAGATGGCTAATTGGCTTCATTTCCTGTCTTAAATTCTCAGCAATTTTAATAGCAAGTTAAGAATAATAAAGTTTCTGCTTTATTTTGTGTAAGAAATATTTAATTAATGTCATTTTGGAAAGAATTTTATTTGAGAGTAGAAATTCTTTTTTTTCATAATTTCATTGTAGGGTTTATGCAAAGATAAACTTGCTCCTTTTAAACTTTAATCCAAAAATATTTTGCTTTCCAGTTGTACTTCCACTGACTAAAAAATATTTCATGAGGTTTTGAAGAGGTTCTTTAAGAGATGTCATCTGACTTTGTTCTGCTACAATAATTACGAAAAATAGCAAAAGAACACTAGCACGTTGGGCCAGATTCCACGCTATATTATGTAATTTGAAATTCTTCTAATGCTCAACGTTTCTTGGCACTTTAATAGATAGAAATATTTTAACCAAGTTGTGTTATTTAGTGCACTGCAATTGAACAGAAATGATAAAACATCAAATGGCAAAGTGAGATGACTACACAAATGAAATGCACAATATTAGAGATAATATTACAGGGATAATCAGTACAATAAATAAGATGATAAATATAAGGTTAAAGCTTCCTGCTCTTTTTAGTTTCAGGTTTCAAGTTAAGCAAACTGTTTAATGATTTTCTTTGAGAGTAAAAATTATAATGTTAATCAAAATATTAAAAAGTAGCATAGGAATATAAGCCTAGAAATTGAAGTCTCAGGTTCTTGAAAAATGAAGAGCAATAACAACTTTAATTTCATAAATGAATCCAATTCTCTAAAGCGCAAAACTATTACATGACTTACTACAGTTTAACAGGAAAATTTATACTGCCTTGTTTTAACCCTTTTTTGTTCTAAATAATATTTGATGAGATAAAACTCCAATATATGTTAACAATAATTTAGAATTTAGAAGTTTATTTTTATAGCATTTAACTTGAAATAAGTGAAAACTTTATATTTTTATCTAGTACTATACAAATCTTACAGTTTCTAAAGGTGAATAAAATTTTCTTCCTCATGAAGAAAATACTTTCTGAGACACTGCTTCTATTAAATAATATTTAGAAACTTATTTGAAAATACTCTGCCTCAGACTTAATTGGATATCTTGAAGTTTCAAAGCTTTCTAATTTTTCTGTCCTAATGATACACTTTCATTTCCTCCCTGCCCAATTTGAATGACTATAGGGAAATAATTTACTGGATAATTTCCAAGCTCACATTTCAGCCAGTGCTGGATGTATTTGTCTTAATTTAGTTTCCAGATCTGAGAAAGAAAGATGAGTTGCCTTTTTAAATGAATCAAAGCAAAGGGTTTTGAACAAATTAATTATTTTTCCACCTGTTCTACTGTCAAATGATGCAATTTTACCACTGGCAATATATAGAGAAACAAAAAGGGAAAAGCATTTACTATATAATCGGCATACTGAAATCCAAGATTTGTCCCATAGTCAACTAATGTTAAGTCAGACATATTCTAGAAGTGTCTTAATTAGCCAGAAAAGAATGTCTTTTAAGTGAGGTATAGACAGGCACTGGATGATTGAGACTCAAGGACATTGATTTGTTAATGTGTGTAGCAGCAAGCAACTGGGCCTGCTTCTTAACTGATATATTTTATAAAAAATGAGAAAATAAAAAAGTGATTTTACGAGCACATCTTTTTTAGTACAGCAACTTCTAGACAATCCACAGAGAATGTACTTGGCTAACACATGCACTTTGTTATTCTTTCTCATGAAAGAAATACCAGTTTTAATCATTTGTAAAAGATTACTAAAACATGAGGAAAAGTGAATATAATTAATACTAGAAAAACAACTACAGAAAACACTGAAATTTACTTTATAATATATATTAATATATGTATGCATATACACAATACCTATTAATATATGTATATACATACATACGCTTTTTAAATGGTTGACTTGCTCTACAAATGACAGCAGTCATATTAGATGAAAAAATACATGGTTATCATTTAATCATGAATATTCTTGGAAATGAGAAATTAAAATTTCTCACAACATTCTTTCTATTATTTTACTCAGGTGTTATCATCCATGCAGCTATCCAAAATGGACATATGGTATCATGAATTTATTTTCTTTAATTTCCTTTTTTAAAAAATATTTCCCCCTCCCTCTTCTATTTTCCACTTACTGATCATAACAGACACTGTGTTCACATTGGGGTTGAAAGAGCAGCGTCCTTTTCCAGATTCACACTTGGAGTCAATCATGAAAACTTGGTCCTTTATTACAGATAAAATTGGAAATGTAGTAACAATAAATTACTTTATCTTAGTTAACCAGTTGTTCTTTAGTAAAACAAAGCACCATCATAAATAATATGCTTTCTACTTGGTTGCTTTTGCCTTCTCAATTTTACTATATTAAGACTTTCTTGGCCTATAAGAGGAATCCATTTGTAAGTTATAAAGCTGACCTCAGCAGGTCAAGTTCACATCTTACTACACTCCCCATAAAGCTGATCCAACAAGTTCTCAAATCAACATCAATAAAAAACACTTGGAAATCAAGGATCATTGTAAACCTGAACTAGGTATGTTGAACATTGGCCAAAAGAAGAAAACTGATTACAGAGAAACAATGTGTATAAGAATTATGATACTTTCAAAATAATCAAGATTTTTTTTAAACATAAAATTTTATGTTACCACTTATTTTGTTATATAAAGCATTATACTAGATTCAACAAAATAATTCATAATTTAGATAAAAATTCTTCTTTTACTCATTCATTTATTTATTTAACAAAAATTTATTGAGCACCTACTACTTGCCAGACACTGACAAAACATTGGGGGTAGAGTAAACAAAATAGACAAAAATCCTTACCTGTAGGTAATTTATAATCTAATGACAGACAATATAAATAAAGAATATAAAGAGAATAAATACGTAAAATATAAAGTATGTTAGGTGGTACTCAGTGCTTAGGAAAAAAATTAAGCAGGGAATGGGACTAGGGAAATCCACGGATGGGGGTCAGTGGGTTCAATTTGAAATATAATGGTCAGTGTAGCCTCACTGAGAGGGAGCATTTTATTGGTATATTTATCTTTTTTCTTATATAAAGTTAGTAAAAGCTACTACTAAAATTCAAAGAAAAATGATCACATTTGTAGATCGCATTAAATGATGGAGGACCTTAATTATCAAGCTGCTTTTCAAAATTATCCTGAATGAAATGCGGGCTCAACATTTTTGAGCATGGAATAAAAGGATCAAAACATTGCTTTAAGAAGATTGGGCCTTACTTGTGCTTTAAGAAGATTGAGAATGGTGGTTGTAAAGACAGACACTGGATTCAAGAAAACAAACTGGTTTTGAACTGCAGTAGTCCAGGAATTAGGTCTCAGTGGTCAGGGTAAGAGTGGTAAAGATGTAAGAGGATTTGTAAAGTGAAAATCAACAGAGCTTGGCAATCAATAACAAATTGGAGGTAACTCAAGAAGATGAAGAAAACAAAGTTAATTCTGAAGTTTTGACTCTTTAAAGAAAATAAAACTAGTTCATTTTTGTTATACTGAGTTTGACGTATTGGCAGGAAATCCCTGAGGTAATGGGAAATTAGACAACTTAAAAAGAATCACAGTGCTCTAGCCTAGAAAGGTCCTATAACACGACGTTGTTCATGGATTAACTCTAAAGATGAGGAAAATATGACTTGTCCAAGATCACCCATAGCTAAATAGTGACAAAAGCAAAATTAAAATTCAGTCTCCTGACTCCTATGTCTGCTTTCCAAGAGGTCATCATTTATATAATAACTAAACTAAACAATGATAAACTTGCAGGAAAACAATACAGTTTAGTAAACTTGGTTGTGTAGCCAGAGTCATACATAGATTTGACTAAAAAAGTGACAGTTGGCACTGCAGGAATTGAGGAGATTGCTTAGGCACCACTTGCTCGCCACTGACTTCCTTCTCCATTGCATGGCTTCCTTGCACTCACACAGTGATAGTCTAGATCTTGTCATCACCAGGAAGGGATGTGATCCATGTGAATAATGACTAATTCAAGCACCCTGCAACAATTCTTCAAACTCATCGCCTAAGAACCCTTTCTATTTTTTACAATTTATCAGCCTTCTATCTTCTTGACTTTCTTTATTAACCAGTTTAGATTCCATGCTTTTTAATTTTAAGTTTTTTTGCAAAAATATCAATATTAATTTCCTTGAATCTGTGATTTTTTTCATTGCACCCATAGCCTGTAAAGACACATCTATCTACATTCTCCACACCTGCCTCCAAACTTCTAAGCATTTTGCCAAAGGTTATCCAACAAGGTGTATTCAACATAGTATAGATTTGTGATCACCAACTTAAAATGAACCCTCTACACTGCTCAGCAACCTTTCAAGGACACTCTGTCAACTGGTTCTTCCATTGATAGCTTCAAACCATTGCCACTATTGTCAAATCTACCAATTTATTCTCAGCTCATATGATTGACAACCATGTTGCTGTGAAAGTGAAGCCCTTAAATGAGGCATCAGTTTCTCACTACCGAATATATAACTATATGCTAATACATCCACTAATACATGAGAGGAAATATTTCTCTTACTCTGAGGCCAATCCTTCCACCAGTGTTTCAGATCCTATCTTATCCAGTCTTCTTAGGCAACTTATACTTTCCATTATCCCTACTTGTTCTTTTTTTTTTTTTTAATTAATTATTTTATTTATTGATTTTTGCCTGCGTTGGGTCTTCATTGCTGTGCACGGGCTTTCTCTAGTTGTGGCGAGCGGGGGCTACTCTTCATTGAGGTGCACGGGTTTCTCATTGCGGTGGCTTCTCTTGTTGCAGAGCACGAGCTCTAGGCACGCAGGCTTCAGTAGTTGTGGCACATGGGCTCAGTAGTTGTGGCACACAGGCTTAGTTGTTCCTCTGCATGTGGAATTTTCCCGGACCAGGGCTCAAACTTGTATCCCCTGCATTGGCAGGTGGATTCTTAACCACTGTGCCAACAGGGAAGTCCCCTACTTGTTCTTTAATCTCATTAACTGGATCCTTTACAACATTATTTCAACAACCCCTTCAGCTCTTATACATTACTCTCCTTGAGAATCACATTTCTTAAAGAATTACATATACTCATCACCATTTCCTGAGTTCTCACTTTCTTCTCAATCCACTTCAGTTTGGCATCCAACCTCAACTGCTCTATTGAAACCCTTTTTTGGAAAGACCCCTAATGACTATCATGTACACAATTGAGCGCTTATTTTTTTAGACCTCTTCTTTCTTGGATTCTCAATGGTATTTGAGATTGTTGTCCACTTCTATCTTTTTTAAATGACTTTTTTTTATTCCCAGAACCAACATACTCTTTTTTTTTTTTTTTTCCTCTCCTCTTGTTGTTTCTTTTTAGTCTTTTTTTGGAGATCCCTTTTCCTCCATCTGGCCATTTAAAGTTAGGAGATCCTCAAGTCTCAGTCATAATCACTTTTTTCATACTATACTCTTTCTGCATGATTAAACCTACACTTTGTTTGGGCTTCAGTTACTCTTATGAAACAATTACTCAAACATTTATATAGCCAAATTTATATTCAGCTGCCTACTTGATATTTCTACTTGTATCTTTCAGCAGCATCTCAGACTCAACAGAATCAAACCCAGGCTCATAATTTTAACCTCAGACATGGTTCTCTTCATTGTTTCTCATCTCAGTTCATGGCAACTTTATAAATAAAGATGCTAACAAACAAACAAACAAAAAATGAACAACAAAAGTATCAATGTAATGTAAAATACAAGTGACAACACAATTCTGTTCATGGCACTTTCTGCTTAAGATTGTTTCAGTTGCTTCTTCTTGGACACAGGACAAAGACCAGTATCTTAAAGGTAGCTTACAAGTTCTGAAATGATTTTGTTTCTGCCATTACTCTTATTAAATAAATAAATATTTGTAGATTGAATCAATAAGAGAAAAAATAGGACCAGAAAGAGAGTACGTGCTGAAAAATCAGGAAAGAAGGCATGGCAAAATGTCCCATAGTTATAGATGTCAATAACAGCACTGAAAAATAGAGGGCATGACCAACATGTCATAGATTGGTCTAGGCGAAAGGATGCTGATTAGGGGGAGTCCATTTGATCACTGAGAATCTTGGTCATTAGGGAAGAGTTTCAGTTAATGGGTGAAAATGAAATTTAGATTAGAAAGGTTTAATGAAAGACATGGAAAATAGGATTATAAAAGCTGAAAATATAGCCTATTAATCCGAGAAGTTTTGTGATAAAGTAAAAGAAAGAGAAAGGAGAAGAGTTGAAAAAACGTCACAGGAAAGAAAACTTATTGTTGAACAAGAAAAAAAGAGTATATACAGGGGAAAGGGAATGAAGACGTAAAACAGTGAAGGCTAAAGATCAGAGAACTTTCTTGATAAGGAAAATGCACAGCTATTCTTCTGACAAGAGAAAAGCTACAAAAAGATGCATAAACAGAAAAGTTTGGTGATTAATTTTGTTCAAAAAGCACATGGAATAATTTGAATGCCTGTGATATTCTTGGTCAGTCAAAGGCAAGGTTATCTGCTTGATGAGTGGCAGCATCCGGGGCTTAAACAGTATTCAATTATGGGAACTGGTGTTATGGAGGCATCTGATAAAATCAACCAGAGATGAGAGGTAACATTCCAAGAATGTGCAGCACAGTTAACCAATAATTGTTTCTTATTAATGTTTTATTCATTATTTAAAGTCATCATTTACTTGTGTTGCTTTATTTTTTTCCAGAAACAGAAGACAGTGGATAAAAGAGAAGAACTATGGTTAGGAATCTATGTAGCAAAGATTGAAGGCTCTTTGGAAGGACACCATTGAATTGCTCTAGGAAAGCTCTGAATCAGTCTCACAAAATAATGGAAGGGCCATAGAGTCTCATGAAAGTGCATGGTGTTCCAAATGTGAAGTAGGGTTATAAAATGTTCTCTGAGAACCAATGAATTGCTATTAGACAGGCAGATAAAAGATGGTAGATAGTGTCTCAGAAATAAACAGGAATACTTAATGAGTGTGCCACCCTAACCTGGTTCACTTTCAAAGTGGTTTCAGATACATGAAAACTGCCATATCTTAGTACTAACATAGGGTGTTAGCAGTAAGTACTACCTCTGATCACTACAAAATACAATGTTAGTGATGAATAAGGAGAATTCTCTCAAAATACAACTTTCTGCATCATGTGATCTTTCATTCTAAACTAAAGAAAATAAATACATAAGATGTCTGATAAAACTGTGCATTCTATATTTATATTATTATTTATATACTACAGATATATAAAAATGATGTTGTGGTGAAACACTTTGACTTGAGTTGACTATTAAGGAAAACAAAAAGCTTAAAATTTCATAATCTTTTTCACACTTAAATAGGCTCTTAAGATATTATTTAAAGAGATTAATTAATGGAAATGATTCCCCTTTGAAACACATCTTTTGAAGTGAGACTAAAGTAGTTCATATTTAGTAAAGTGATTAAAATTTATTCCATGCTGGTTTTCCAAAGGGGATTATTTTTTGGACCAACTTCCCAATTAAACCCTGAAGTGTATAGTGGGCAATTTGTACATGGGAAAATGATTTTATTTAAAATATGAAAACCGCTATGCAGTTGGCCTGTACAGTGACTGCACAGCCCTCAGTGGAGTGTCTGACAGACTGCAGACGTCTGGGCCACTAGTTTATTTAATCAGCTGATCACAGGCATGTGGTTCTAATGACAAGCTCAATGCAGCCAACTGTACTCTTCCAAGAAGCATAGCTTTAGTTTTCTTTAAGAATTTTAATATTTCATATCACCTTAAACTACTTGTAAATGGCTCAATTTGGGGTCAAATTATAATTACTCATTTATTTTTAAATGGCTTTTTATTCACTGAAAGATAGATGCATATAAATTACATGTCTGAAAAAAATTTAATAATAAAAGACTAGAGGAAATCATTGTTCAATTATGTTAGTATTAAAGTGGATGAATCCTTGTTAAAGAAAAATAAACTTAATTAAGTATATCAGTAGCAATATTTAATCCTTTTTTACAATTCTAATGTCTAAAATTGATTTAAGGTATTATTTAAAAACTGGACTTTCTAGATTTAAGTTGCATAATGAAACAAAAGCAAGTTAATTTGAAAGAATTCAGTTTTAAAATACTTGTATTAAGTAAAGCAACATGTTTCATTAAAAGAATAAGGAAAACTCTTTTGATCTAATGCGTAGTTTCCTTAGTCAATAATTGTGAACTGAGATAAACACAGTCTTAAATATCACAGGTGAAGCTCAACCAGCCTTATATTTGACTATACAATTAGCTATGTATTTAGTCTTTAGTAAATGCTTTTGTTCACAGAACCCCAAATCATTTTAACCAATGTAAAAATAAAGCTATAATAGCCTAGTGTAGACCAATGTTGGTCTAAAATGGAAGTATGATTTATTAATTATATAAAGTTCTTTTCAGCTAAGGCACTTGTCATCCTGCTTTATACATCTCTTACAGGTGTCTACCTCATAAAAATTTACCAAATTTAAAATATAATAAATAAGAAATTACTTAAAATAGATTTGAGAAAGTGAGTTTATACTACAATATTTCTATAATTTGGAGCAAATATTATCAATGCCTTATGCTCTGCATAATTATGAAATTATACCATTCTCCTTCCTTTATCTTCTGCAGCTTTTCCATTCAGAAACATATATATTTAATTGAAGGCAAAAGGCTACACTTTAAGTAACCTGGCAGACAGGAACCAAATGTAATATATTTTGTGTTTAAAGGGCTTGAAACTTTTTTTATGGCCATTAATGATATTTCCAAGTTTTTACTGTTAAATACAGTTGTAAGAAGTCTTTTGACACTAACATCAAACTAAGAATGACAAATTGTTACACTTACCTCTGATCTCCTCCCTCTGTTCAAATAAGTACAGACCGGGCTGAAAGCACCACTCCCACAAACGTACAAATGCGTGCGGTTGAAAGCCTGAATTACACGGACGAAGTTCCCGCAGCCATGCTAAAACAATAGGCAAATAAGCGGTTAGTAACCGAATGACTTTTATAGCTATTTCTAAGTATCACTGTGATACTTTGTTATACATTTTCCCTTCTGCCCTTTTTAATTATTGTTAGGAGATAACAAGAGAACATGGTGTATTTTAGGAGGAAGGTAGTTTACCAGATAATGAGTAAAATGATATGTCTCTCGTATTTCAGTATTTATATACTGAAATAAATATATAAAAAAATTTTTTATGTTCTGAAACTTTATGAGCTTACTCTTAATCTGAGAAAGTTTAGAAATTGAAAGGTACACCAAATTGTTTGCTCAAATTTTCCTCAAAACATTACACATACACACACGCACCCTCACATATTATATAAACATGTTTTGAGTGAACTTGTGTTTATAGAAGGTCCATATTATCATTAGTTACAGTGGCAAACACTATTGGCCTTCATAATTGGTGAATAAAGCAAAACTTAAACAAAATGCCAGCATTGTTGCTTTCTATGAAAAATAATGGAATCCTGGATCTCTCTGCTCTTGATACCCTAAAATACTTTCCTCTCCCCCAAAACTCCTTTCTCACCTGTTCCCAATCCAACCATTGGAAAGGCTGTCATTTATTCACTCAATGGAATGCAAATAATTATGGTAATTATAAGTTGATTATGACTTTGCAGAAATACATAAACATGGTCAGCACCAAATGCAGATCTCTGAAACTAAATTAACCCTTGCATGTTCTACACTTTGCAGGGTCACTATCCTTTGCTGACTACACATTAATCAAGCCTGAGGTTGAATGTGGTTCCCTTCACAAAGTCATTGATCTAGCAAAGAACATTATTAAAAATAATGTTAGAAATTAGAGACAAAAATTTTTATAAAGAAATATGTCAAAATCTAACAGGGGTTTTCCCATGCGTGGTCATACAGTGTATTTTTTTTTTCTCTTCTAGGTACCATGTATTTTACTAAATTTTTATAATGCACATTTATTGTTTATATTATTAGAAAAGTAAAAAAAAAACTTTGCTAAAATAGAAACTTAAAGTCAATATTATTTTATATTTTCTCCTTTTATACTCATTGTTACTTGCCAGCAAATATATGTTTATTTTCATATGTAGTAACTGTATACACATGTTTCTATTATGGATTTATATTATCAAATCATCAATCACCAACTCTGCTGTTAAATAAATTTATCCTTACAGACCAGACTATACACTTTATTTTTAAGACATTAAGGATTTTTGTTAAATATATAGTGTCACTGTATCTTGACACCTGTTTATAGAGGTACCTGGAAATTGACTACATAACTGCAGATGAAATGTGTTTCTCTGGAGAAAAAAGCATAGATGAAGTACGGTGTGTATATAGTATGCCTATGTTAAGGGTATCTGTGAGCAATGACCCTTGTGTTTATTTTTTTCACATCCAAGTTCAGTCATTCTGGGATTCTGTATATAACATTTTCCCGTAAAACACGAATTCGATCTAATTCTATTAATAATAGGTTCTGTCTTTACATTTCGAATACAGGTTATACTTGTTTCATGTATATGTTTATATCAACATATTTGTTATATATATGCTTATTATGGCTAATATTTTTGAAAATTTATTATGTGCTAGACATTAGAATAATCATTTTATATACTTAACCCCTTTTACTTCCCAGGAAGTTTGATTTTTTACATTTATAGATCACATGTATTGAGCAAACTATATGTACTTAGGCACTTTATATTCATTCAGATTTTTCAACTCAACCCCTTTTAGAAAACAAAAGCTTAGATCTTGTGTAGTTAACTCGCCTGAGGTCACGTAGCTAGAAACAGGTAAAGCAGATTTTCAAACACAGACGTGTTTTACATTGAATCTTGTACTTTTAACCACTTTATAATTTGTCATTGGGTGAGAATTCCATAGTTGTTACAGGGAAGTTTTTATAACAATTATTAATATTTACAGAGCTCTTAATCCTTTGATGTTAGCTGTTTTTAATCCTCACAGCAATGTTCCAGTTAAAGTATTCAGTCCCATTTTAGTGATGAGGAAATTGAGTCCTCAA